>NC_047508.1:5036807-5312731 GCF_902827115.2 Pseudochaenichthys georgianus
GGCGCTTTGGGAAGATGAAGTAATTATTTAAGTACACACAGAGTTCTTATATAAGAGAAATCTTCCTTACTTTCCATGAAACACCTTCTCCACATAAGCCTTCATGAAGTGCCTCCTCTCCACCCTGTCAGATTCCTCTCCACTGTGAGTAGACGAAGACGAGGACCGCCTCAGCCCCCCCATGTGAGCGGGTCCCCCCATGTGAGCAGGCCCCCCCATGTGAGCGGGCCCCCCCATGTGAGCGGGGGCCTTCATGTCCTCCCCGCTGTATGCCGACTCAGTGGCATCGCTGTGATTGTGGCCCTCCTCTGGGGGCTGCTGCTGGGAGCTGGGCTTGGCCGGCGATGTGGGCTCTGGCAGTAAGGGCTGCTGCTGGATTCCATGGAAGGAGCCTGCTCTGGGGAGAAAATGTCTGTATGGCCTTGGTGCTGGCCTCCTTTAATTGCGAACAGCTGTGGCCTCCGAGGCCAGGGCAAAGTCTGTTAAGTTGTCCACTGCCACACCCTCCATGTTGGAAATATGCCTTTTCCTTTTAGTTTTGCAACAGGTTTTTTTAGCATGAGCTTTTGTGTGTTCTGCAGGAACATTAGGGTGGTCACATGTGTAGGTGCTTAATGGGTTTTAATTTAGCAGACTTTCCCACTGCCAGTTTGCCAACATCGAGAGAGCTCTTAAACCCACTGCGTCCTTGGGAAAGACAAAGCAGAATATGAGCAGCGTCACCAACCTTTTTTATTCAGTTTATATTTAGTGTACATGTGCCTATAGTATATAATATAGTACCAGTCAAAAGTTTGGACACAACTTCTCATTCAATGGTCTTTGTTTATTTAAAAAAACGTCTACTTTATAGATTAATACTGAAGACATCAAAACTATAAAAGAACACATATGGAATTATCTAGTTAACAAAAAAGTGTTAAAAAAAAATCCAGAATATGATTTATATTTTTAGATTCTTCAGAGAATCCCCCTTTTGCCTTGATGACAGCTTTGCACACTCTTGGCTTCTCTCAGTCAGCTTCATGAGGTCGTCTCCTGGAATGGTTTTCAATTAACACGTGTGTCTTGTCAAGAGTCCATTTGTGGAATGACTTGCCTTCTTAATGGGAAAGCCCTATTTGACTACTGTTGTAATGCATATTATGGCAAGAACCACTCAACTCAGTAAAGAGAAACGACCGTCCATCATCACTTTAAGAAAAGAAGGCCAGTCGATCCGGAAAATGTCAAGAACTTTGAATTTATCCTCAAGGTCAGTCGCAAAAACCATCGAATGCTATGATGAGACTGGCTCTCATGAGGACCCCCCGGGAAAGGAAGACCAAGAGTTAGCTCTGCTGCAGAGGATCAATACATCAGAGTTACCAGCCTCAGAAAGCACACATTAAAGCACCTCAGATTAGAGCCCACATCAATTATCACAGAGCTCAAGTAGCAGACAATCTCAACATCCACTGTTCAGAGGAGACTGCGTGAATCAGGCCTTCATGGTCCAATTGCTGCAAAGGTCCACTACTGAGGATGAACAAGAAGAAGAAGAGAATTGTTTGGGCCAAGAAACACAAGGATTGGACATTAGACAGTGGAAATCTGTACTTTGGTCTGATGAGTCCAAATTTGAGATTTTTGGTTCCAACCGCCGTGTCTGTGAGACGCAGAGAAGGTGAGCGGATGGTTTCTGCATGTGTGGTTCCCACCGTGAAGCATGGAGGAGGAGGTGTGATGGTGGGGGGGGGGGGGCTTTGCTGGTAACACTGTTGGTGATTTATTCAGAATTCAAGGCACACTTAACCAGCATGGCTACCACAGCATTCTGCAGTAGAATATAAATCATATTCTAGATTTTTAAAACACTTTTTTGTTTACTAGATCATTCCATATGTGTTCTTTTATATGTCTTGATGTCTTCAGTATAAATCTACAATGTATAAACTATTAAAATACACACACACACACACCACACACACACACACACACACACACAACACACACACACACACACACACACACACACACACACACACACACACACAACACACACACACCACACACACACACACACACACACACACACACACACACACACACACACACACACACACACACACACACACACACACACTACACACACACCAACCTGTAACCTCTCTCTCTCTCTCTCTTATACTCTCTCCCAACCCTGTGTACTTCTGAGCACTGAGCCAGTTGCTCAAACAGACAAGCCTGTTTACAGTTGCCGCTCCTCTGTCTTCATAACAGTCTAAGCATGAGACTGAAGTTCCCACTGTGATGTGCAGTCGATACGTTGGATGCGATCCGAATTATCTAACGCAGCCCCTCGTCCTCCACAATGTTAAGCCCACCCATTTAGCTATCGCTGTTGTCCAGGAGTCTCCCCAGTAAACTTAAAAGCGGGAGCAGCAGCAGGAGCGGGGCTGTCAGCATCAGCTGGGTGCTTGGCTTGCTGTTTAAAACACCTTTTTTGTATCCATATCTCTCGCTAGAATCTCCCACCATCCAACTAACAACAACAACAACGACAAGCCTTTGGGCTCTGAAACTACGGGGCGGGCCAAGGACAAATACACATGCGTTAATCGCACGTTCAAATAATTAGTGGCGTTACATTTTTGTATTATAGTAAATTAATTGTTATTAACGCGTTAACTTGACAGCCCTATTTAAAACACATTAAGTTGACGAAACACTCGAGTCAAATGTAATTAAAGTCAGATCCACTCGTGTCTTAGACGGGGCAGTGATATATTAATGTACGAATTCAAACGCTTTTTGTTTTACCAGCCGTTCTGTATTCACCTTGCAGGTGTAAGTGTTTAAGTTATGGATGTTTAAAGTTTAACTTCTTCATATGTATAATATTATAGTTGACTTTTCATTCAGGAAGTAGGACTTTAACACTTGATCCAGGATAAAAGCCACAGAGCTGCACCTGCAAGGTGAATACAGCTGGTAACAGAACAAGTGTTTGCATGCGTACATCAACAGGTTTATGATATCACTGCCCCGTCTAAAACACGATCTGACTTTCATTACATTTGACTCAAGTGTTTCGTCAACTTAATGTGTTGCTTAAAATAATACTTCTGCATACAGTCTGTGACACTGTGAGTGTTGCACGGCCAGATACGGCTCAGCTGACTCAGATAAGGAGATGTAGGATACATTATGATGTGATATGAATGATAATGGGACACATCGACGTCTGCACTCACAGTGCCGCGGACTGTAGGCTACGTAATGTTACTTTGATCCGGTTACTTGTGTTGTGGCAGATATTTAAGTAAGCTTTCTTAACGCTAATGTTATAATAGTCAGATTGCTCTGAAGATGGAGGTGATATTCTATTCATTTTCACGTTCACAGTCGGTGATTTGGCCGGCCGTCTTTCCTGCAACGGCAGTTTAAACTGTATTTCCTTTATCCTGTAATATGACTTGATCGCTTTAAACTCTGCACACTGTTGTTATCAGCTGTTCCACTATGGTTTCTACCTCAACCTGTAATAGATGTATCTTTACTGAAACGGTTACATTCAATGAAAAATAAAATCAATGTGCAGGCTTACGTGGACAATGTTCTACATGAACAATATGGGCAGTTTATACAGATATTTACTCATAAGCCGATCTTCAAGTTTCTCAAAAACACTGGTCTGAGGACAAGGATTTAACATGGACATTAAATAAATCAACAGTAGGTGGGATATATGCTCCAAGTGGAAGCGATTCGCCATTAAAGCAAAGAAGAAGAAGAAGAAGTTGATCTCTTATCCTGGAACCAATCCTGCTCCAGAGCAGGCTAGCCGTTCAGCATAAGTTATCTAGCCCGCTAAGAAATGAACCAGCGTCGTAGGACCGGAAATCCAGGAAGTTAGCTTGCTAAGCTAGAATCCTGCTTCGTAGTACAGGCATCAGGACTCTGTCGTCACTCACCTTATCTTCAGTGTGTGCTGCACTTGGCATGATTCACACAGCTCCGTTATGTCCCTGAGCCTCTTCCACCCCCAGGAAATATTATTCAGCACAGACGTCTGGAAAAAACAACAGTTGAGCAAAATATGAGGAAGGCGTTGTTCCCCTTGTGGTGTTTTATAGCTAATCTATCTCCGTCTCCTGCCTCAAGAGCAACATGCAGCAAATGCACATATATAAATCAGCTTTGCTTTCATGTGAGATACTGGATTATAGAATATTAATTCAGCATGGGGGCAAGGTTCTTTCAAAGTCCTCTTCTCAGGCCACTGGTTCTTTACCTGAAGAGCTCTCTCAGGCTATCCTAAACAAAGCTCAACCCGATGGAGGTAGAATCTGAAAGAAAAGCAGTGAGTACATTTTTTTTGTCGTGCTTCTTTTGATACTTTGGATACATATGCAGAAAGAGCTGGAAGAGTTGAACATGGGTACATGTTCTCTTTAAGTTTGACTCATCTCCTAGGTTTGTTTACAATGTGTCTGACCATTCGACTTCACATGCTGTGCTGTTATGTTACTAGTGCTCAGCAATTTACTTTTTCAATATAACAAAGTCTGATATTACTGACAGGAATAATAGCGAAAACCAGTAGGTCCATGGCCTGTGTTATTGTACCAAGTTGTTTTCCAAGACCGCTGTAACCCAACGAGTATCAGCCTCAGAAGCGATAGTGGGATAGCAATCGTCAAGCGGAGGGCCATCACCCGTTTACAGCAGCTGTGAAGTGACGGAGTCAAGTGTTCTCAGTGAAGGGATGTTGGCCCCAGCCTCTTCTCGTGGACCTAAACCAGGTTGGGCTATCTCAGAAAAAATGGTTGTGAATGTCACCTGATTACAGGCATTACCAGGGGCAGCTATCGTATTTAACAGATTCTTTCACCAACACTTAGTACCTACTGTTCTTGGGCATAGCTTTGTATGACTGTGATTAGGATAAAACATTCCTATTTTGACTGAACAACATTTCCCAACACCACTGTCAGTTATAATGTTTGTTTTATGAAATAAATACCTTAATAATTGAACTTTAAAGTAGGATACAGAGCAGCACAGAACGACAGTGAAGAGTGTGAAAGCTGAACTGCACAACCTCAAATCACATGCTGTAAAATGTGGCAAGCAGAAGTGGCTGATAGCAGATAAGTTAGGTGTAGAATCTCAGCTAAGGGACTCGGTTACCGATGTAATCTGAAAGAGCAGCCAACACTCCTAACACAACAACACTACATCTGTCTTCAGGGGACACACTGTATCTATGGCTGCAGAAAAACAGACACACTCCATCATTATGTCAGCAAATAGGAAAGCAATGTAACAGTTGACTTATTCACTACATCTACCATAAAATAGTAAAAAAAAAAGCGTTAAACTAATCTGGTTACTAATGTTGCTCTCAAAGTGCACCAGATTGATGCTTTTAACTTCAACATTTAAAAAAAAAATCTTCCCGGGGGAGCATGCGCCTGGACCCCCCTAGAGAAGGTTTAAGTCCCATGTGGACTTAAATCATCATGTCCACATGGATAGGAAACTAAAAACATTGGCACACATCTTGTGTCCATATCTTTCTGTTTTGGTGGTCATGCCACAACCGTGCACGTGCATGCATGCGCGAGTCATGGTAAGATATCTAGATGAAGAGGTTGCTTTTTCTTTGCACACATGAAAGAAAAGCGAAATGAATGGGCTGTGATTTTAGTATTTTTAAGCAGAGGTCAATAATTTGTACGGCCCTCTGAGGATGTTAAACACATTGAAATGGCCCTTGAGAGGAAAAAGGTTAATTTCCCCCACAGCTATCGACCAAAATACCTAGAGCCTCTATCATTTTTTTAATTAATTTTATCTATTTGTGTATTTCTTTTATATTCAATGTTTAACATCTGTGATAAATAAAGTGCACCTTATCTTATATGTTGTCATGTTGGTCTCTTTAACTGGAATATAGCCCTTAGAAGATCTCTAGGTAACCAAACAAGTACCTGCTAAATTGTGTGAATTCAGATATAAAAGTGTAGTATGGGTGTGTGAAATGGCTTAAGGCTAAATGTTTAACTACATAATTAGTACATACCTATCTTCTGTGTGTGCAGTGTTCACTATCTATAGTTAGTATGTACTCATTGTATTCAGTTATAGGGCTAACCCAAACGTAAGTAGTCATGGTGCAGATTGGTCCATGTCAGAATAATGAGATATGTTTTATAATGATTGATCATTAAAGTGTTCTCAAAGCTGGTAAAGGTGCAGCTAGTTTGAAGTACTTTGTAGACTGCAGGGTAGCTTGTGGATTTACTCCAGGTGGAACTAAAGTCTGATTTAACACTTGATTATATGTCACATCATTCATCCACATATGTAAAGCAACTAAAGGTATTAAATACATGTAGTGGAGTAAAAGTACACAATTTACAGCTGAATTGTAGTGGAGTATCAAAACATTTAAAGACTTAAGTAAAGGTTCCTGAACATTTCACTAAAGTACAGTACTAAATATACTTACTTACTTTAAACCTGTGTTGACAGTGAGCTGGGCGGCCGGAAGCAGCGGTGAGCACAGCTTCCTGTTCACAGACCTCACATGCTCATGCTAACAGACACACGTCACTCATGTACCTGCACGTAAAGTTAGATAAACATAAAAACAACTCTAATCAAATAATAAAAGGCCGAATAAAAGAAGGACAACAACCCTTCCGCTATGTACCCGTGGTGTGCCTGTAAAGGGAACTGTGAGCCGCGGGAAATCCGTGAAGAGTCGTAAAACAATAAGAGCCGAGTTTTTAGTTTGGTATTCTATGAGACAACATTAGTAGCAGCTGTACGTACATGAAGGAGAAGCAGGCTGTCCTCGCGGCTGGTATTGTGCGTAGCTTTTGCTGAATGCTGTGGTGGCTGTTGTCCTTAGGAAGGAGAGCGCACGCGCAAAAAGGGGATGACAAGTTGAGGGGGAACCCAATGACGTCACCAAGTAGAACAGCCAATGAGCCGCGGTGATGCGTTCACAGCCCGGATATTTCCACCAATAAATGCATGCTGATTTATGTCTGACCTCGAGTAAAAACAAATTCTATTTTTGTGAAAGGGTTCTAGAGTTTGTTTTTGTTTTTTTAAATGAATGCCCTTCCTCTCACTTAACTCAATACATATGTATACATTTGTCTGAATTATAAAAAGGATTTGGTAAGGCTTGTTGATGTTCAGGTCAAGTATTTTGAAAATGTTCTTTATAAGTATTGAGTTTAGAAATAATATGACACAATTAAGGAGTTTTCTTATTGTAGTGTTCACTAAATGTTCATAAATATGTTTAAGTTGTGCCATGATAGCGACTTCTTCTACATTCCTGCCTATTAAATATATACTTAAGTAGTTGTTTTGTTTATAATTAACATATGTCTAATTTAAACTGGGGTGCCTGTACACTTTCTGTACAAACAAAACTTGAACAGAACTAACAACTGGATTTGAAGACTTTTAGGATTATCAATAATGTGATATTTGGAATCGTCCAGATGTGCTTTTTTTGTTGTTGAATTCATGTCAGTAGAATCTAAAACAGTTTTGTAATCTTTGTTATGGAAGGCTTCCATTTAAAAACTCACAATTTGCTCTCACTTATTCACCTACATGATTTATCTTAGCTCTCAATACTATTTTCAAACGGCATAGAAACCATGCCATGCATTGAGACACGTTTTGTTTTTTTGCAATGAAATGTTTATTTTTATTACAACTACTACTACAAAACACTCCATTGGGTTGTTGTGAGGGCATGCAGGTCCCCAGCGGACTGCTCCAGCTGCTGTGTCAGGACCACAGAGGCGAAGTGGACTCTTTCCTTCTTCAGGTTCTGTTTGAGCGTCTGCATCAGCCCCAGCTCCATGTACTGCTGCTGCTGCCGGTAATACTGAGGCCAGGAGACGAGGCCGGGCCGTTTGGAGAGCTGAAGGGATAAATACATACAGCTACATTTGGATAATAATCTGATGATTTTGATCAACTCTTTTTACAATGTCATTATTCTTGAATTTCATCAATTTCAGTGAACATGTGATTTTACAACAATCCAGTTGTCTATAATGTATTTGTAAATGTGGGGGAAACTTCTGAAGTAATGGAGACAGGACTCAAGAGACACGAGGAGAGCTGGAGCTTTGATGGCAAACACTGACGGTTTATTTGGAGCTTCGGCCGGAGAATTCACACGACATGTCACGGCCACGGTTTGATCACGCGGTTGAGATGCTACAATCCGTTCTGAAGAGCCCTCCTGTAGCTCCAGGTGTTAACTTCAGAGTGTAATAATCAACATTCTTCAATAGATAGACTAAACAGCTGGTGAAACTGAATCACATTTGTTGTCGCTTATGGCTCGGGGTCATCTACACACTGAGAAGGATGTGCTTCCAAGGTTGGGCATCTGCGTCAGAGGGCAAAAGGTAAACATGTAGGGCGAAATGATTCCCTGACAGTAGATATATTCACATTCTGCTGAATATTGCTCCTTGCTCTGCTCTATCACAGAAGGACGATAATATTCTAGTAAGAATGACTTTGAATGAAGAACCTTGTCTGGCCAGTCTGACACTTTAATAAGACTTCATTTAAAAGCTGCTTTCTGTTCATGTTCTGTTGCAGAACAAACAGATACATAACACCGACATATCAAATGAATTATAACTTTAAAATAATGTCGCGGCGGCCATAAACATAGACACATAGCAACATAAGCGTTCACTTGGAGTGCTAAGAGAGAGTGAATGCAACATTACAGTTATGGCATTAAAACTAAACCACTAAGCTTAAATCATTATAAGACAATAATCATTCCCAGAAGGATCTATTTTTTCTTGTCACTAACTGTCCGTGTCAAATGACCGTCTTTTTTTAAATCATATTTAGTCAGCTTCATCCTGTTATTAAAGTCTATTTTAAAAAACTGGATTTTAGTCAAAGAACAGCATGACTATTTGAGTCTTGTTTTGGTCAACGAGAATGTCTGAACAAGTCGTCAGCTTTTATGAACCTTTGAGGTAATCTACTCTAGCCAAAAGATCACCTCTTTTTCCTGTTACCATCCTTGGTAACTTCCGTTATCATTGCTAACTACCTTTTTTAGTTCATATAAAAATAATGATCAATGCAGCTTTATTGTTGTTTTAAGGAAATACTCTCCCAGTGCGAGCAACATTGCTCCAACGTGCCATCATGGTTCTACAAAGTGTCTTGTCCTCCTAGGTCAGGGGTGTCAAACTCAATTTCATTGCGGGCCACATTAGCATTATGGATGCTATAGCATTAGCACTCAAAGGGCCGGTTGTAACTTTAAGACAATATAAATATATTATATTATAAATATTATTATTGCCTCTGCATTGGATTATTATCGGATAGGGTAATAACTTACGTCTGAATGCAGAAGTCTAGGGCAAATTATTAGAAGTCTCTTCGGTGCCATGTCACAAAATTAGATGCATTGTGGGATATGTAGTTTATGGGCAATGTGCTTCTGTAAAGTGGCATGTAACCATATAATAAACATATTATATTCTTTGCAAGCTCTTGCGGGGCCACAGAAAATGAAGTCGCGGGCCGGATTTGGCCCCCGGGCCTTGAGTTTGACACCTCTGTCCTAGGTAATGTTTCCTGAAGATGGGACAGGAATAGCTCAATCATAAATCAGAGACTGGTATCCATGATATCCCAGAAGTCCGGGATGAAGAGGTCGTGCTTTACATTGCACAATCCTCACATGTTTGTAATGAGAGTAGAAAGGAGCAAGAGAGGCCATCTTCTCTACAAAGATGTACTGGGTAGCATACCTATGATTTTTAAATGTCCATTCCAGAAACATCCACCAAATACAAAGCCGACATCATCTGCATGACCTGCCTTCACAAAGGAAGGACGGTTGTTTTTGTGTATCTCAGCACGGTATGCAAACTCATACATGTAAACTGGAACACCCGCATCTAAATACACCAAGGAGACAAAAGGCCAGAGGTGTGTGCTTTGGCTGAGAGGAAGGGCAAAGATCAACAGCATCATCTCATATATATGTGCAGGTTATTATCATTCTAACCACACAGTGTTTGCATTAACTGTGAGGTGTTGCTTTCCATAAAGCAGTTTAAAGTGAGATGAAAGAAGCATCAGCACTGACAGAATGTCCCCCTATACACACTGCTTCAATCAGTTGTATCCAACATGTCACAGACCTGAGAGGTATCCTGCCACCGTGATGACGGGCAGCGCCATCAGCATGTCACCAATCATCTCAGTGAATCCTTCAGGTATTGGTCAGCGGTGAGGCTGGTGGCCTCTTCCAGAACCTAAGGATGTGTTTGCCTTAGATGGGAGACTCCTAGCCCAAGTTACTCACCGTACTGCTCCAGTTTCCCTCAAGAACTCTGGCAACCATCACGAGATAATCTCCCTGTACCTTATCCCCTCACCCATGTCGCCACTCGTTTTAGGTTTTCCGTGGTTGAAGCTCCATAACCCCCACATAGATTGGGCCAACTCGTCTATCATTAACTGGAGTTTATTCTGTCACTCTCATTGCTTACACTCTGCTGTACCCCCCACAGTTACTAGAGCACCAGACCCCCTCAAACCCATTGATCTCACCTCTGTACCCCCTGAATATCACAGTGTCAAGGAGGTTTTCAGCAAGGACCACGCCCTATCCTTGCCGCCTCACCGGCGCTACGATTGTGCCATAGATTTGCTCCCTGGCACCCTCTTTCCGTCTAGTAAACTGTACAATATCTCTAGGCCAGAGAAGGAGGCCATGGACAGTTACATCTCTGACTCACTCGCTGCTGGGCTTATTCGCCCCTCTTCATCGCCTATGGGCGCAGGTTTCTTTTTTTTTTGTGGACAAGAAGGATAAGACCCTACGCCCTTGCATAGACTACAGAGGGCTTAATGAGATCACAGTCAAGAACAAGTACCCCCTTCCACTCATAGACTCAGCCTTTGTTCCCCTTCATGAAGCCACCATCTTCACTAAGTTGGATCTTCGCAATGCGTACCACTTGGTGAGAATAAGGGAGGTGGATGAGTGGAAGACTGCATTCAATACTCCCAGGGGACATTTTGAGTATTTAGTAATGCCTTTTGGGTTAACGAACGCACCTGGGGTTTTTCAAGCTATGATTAATGATATATTGCGTGACATGTTAAACAGGTTTGTTTTTGTGTACCTTGATGACATCCTTATCTTCTCTCGCACTCTTCAGGAGCATGTCCAGCATGTTAGGCTGGTACTGCAGAGACTTATTGAGAACAGACTGTACGTTAAGGCTGAGAAGTGCGAGTTTCATGCCTCTTCTGTGAGTTTCCTGGGTTTTATCGTCGACAAGGGACAATTAAGGACTGACCCCGCCAAGGTCCAAGCAGTGACCGAGTGGCCCACTCCCTCTAACAGGAAGCAGTTGCAAAGGTTTATGGGCTTTGCCAACTTTTATAGAAGGTTTATTCGGGACTATAGTAGGGTAGCAGTGCCTCTGACTAAACTCACCTCTGTCAAGTTGCCTTTTGAGTGGTCTCCTGCAGCCGAGGCAGCTTTTGTAAAACTGAAATGTCTGTTTGCCACTGCTCCTGTGCTCTCTCATTCTGATCCAGGGGTCCAGTTTGTGGTGGAGGTGGATGCCTCTGATTCTGGAGTGGGGGCAGTTTTATCCCAGCGTTCCCCCGCAGACCAGAAGCTCCACCCTTGTGCGTTCTTCTCTCGTCGGCTGACCCCTGCTGAGAGGAATTACGACGTTGGTAATCGGGAGTTGCTGGCAGTGGTTCTGGCCCTTCAAGAACGGAGGCACTGGCTGGAGGGAGCCAACCATCCTTTTATAGTATGGACGGACCATAAGAATTTGTCTTACCTTCGCTCTGCACGCAGGCTCAACTCACGCCAGGCTCGGTGGGCTCTCTTCCTGGGACGGTTCAACTTCACCTTGACCTACCGGCCTGGCTCCAGGAATGTGAAGGCCGACACCTTGTCCCGGCAGTTCGCTTCCCCAGTGGAGGACTCAAGGGATGCAACCATTCTGCTATCTTCCTGTGTCGTGGGAGCAGCTAGATGGGAGATTGAAAGGGTGGTCCAGGAGGCCCAGGAGGACCATCCAGCGGCTCAAGATTGTCCACCAGACCGGCTGTTCGTTTCCCCCGATGTTAGATCTCCAGTGCTCCAGTGGGGACACACGTCCAAAGTTGCCTGCCATGCAGGTTTTCATCGGACCCTGGCTCTAATTCGACAACGCTTCTGGTGGCTCACTATGTCCGCAGACACGAAGGAGTATGTCTCAGCTTGTTCCGTCTGTGCCCGCAGCAAGGCCTCACATCAGGCCCCCGCTGGCCTTCTTCGCCCACTTCCCATTCCCCACCGGCCCTGGTCCCACATTGCGGTGGATTTTGTGACTGGTCTCCCACCATTAGACGGGAACGACACTATTCTGACCATCGTTGACCGTTTCTCTAAGGCTGTGCACTTTGTCCCCCTGCCTAAACTACCTTCTGCCCTCGAGACTGCCACTCTTCTCACCCAGCATGTTTTTAGGCTGCATGGTATCCCTCAGGATATTGTTTCAGACAGGGGTCCGCAGTTTTCCTCCCAAGTTTGGAAGGCCTTTTGTCAGGCATTGGGGGCGTCGGCCAGTTTGTCCTCTGGGTACCATCCCCAAACCAATGGCCAGACGGAGCGGGCAAATCAGGACCTGGGAACGGCTCTTCGTTGTGTTGCCTCTCGAAACCCAGCCTCATGGTCTCTTCATCTGCCATGGGTTGAGTACGCCCACAACTCCCTGGTGTGCTCTGCCACAGGTATGTCACCCTTTATGGCTTCCAACGGCTTCCAACCTCCCCTTTTCCCGGTTCAAGAGAGAGAGATGGCAGTTCCCTCAGTACAGGGGCATCTTCGGCGAGCCCGCAGAGTCTGGCGTGAAGCCCGGGCAGCTCTTACCCGCACCTCCGCCCGGAACCAGAGGATGGCGGATCGTCATCGACGACCAGCTCCGGATTACCAACCGGGCCAGAAGGTTTGGCTTTCCTCCCGTGACATCCCTCTTCAAACGGATTCTCGGAAACTCACTCCCAGGTACATTGGACCTTATGAGATAGAACGGGTCATCAAGTTGCCTCTTGCCTTGAAGGTGCACCCCACTTTTCATGTGTCACTCCTTAAGAGAGTTTCCTGCAGCCCTCTTTGCCCTCCAACCAAACCCCCTCCACCCCCCCGGCTCATCGACAACCACCCGGCCTTCACTGTACGGAGGTTGCTGAAGGTTCGAAGGTGGGGCCGTGGATACCAGTATTTAGTGGATTGGGTGGGGTATGGGCCAGAGGAGCGACAATGGGTTTCTCGCTCGCTGATTTTGGACCCAAAACTCTTGAGAGACTTTTATGTCCGTTTCCCGGATAGTCCTGGTAGGCCGCCAGGAGGCGTCCTTTGAGGGGGGGGTACTGTTATGTTTTGCATGGGGCTTTTGTTGATTTTGTGTTTAACTTGTTGTGTGCTCCTTTTACCCCTCACTACTCTGTCTTTCTGTCTCTGCAGGGCTGGTGTGTGACAGGGGGGTGTGGCTGCAGATGAGGCACACCTGTCCCCACTCACTTGATTACCTGCTCTTTAAGAGCCTGGCCCTCACCTCACTTCTCTGCCAGAGTATTGTTCATGCTGTCCCGTGGTCCGGAGTGCCTTTCTGCAGCCTGGAGTCTGTTGTAGTTGGTTAAGGAGTTCTTTTTGAGTTTTGGTCGGAAATGTTTTCCCGCAGCTTTGTTTTGGATTACTACGGCCAGCCAAGCTCCCTGTCGTCAGTACCTGCCTTGGATTACCTTGTTTATTAAACTTTTTGAAACTTTATTTTTTGTCAGTCTCTGCTTTGGGGTCCCAGTAGTATCTAAACGTCACAGTTTGTATATATTTGTGCTTGCTACCTGCATGGCTTTCCTCATAAGAGATCATTTACAGAATAAATATGTCATTCAATTGTTGTTAGTGATAGTACCATATTGTTTTGACTGAATATTTTTAAGGGGCAAACAATTCAAAATGTAAAATAACGGAGCTCACCCCTGCAGGGTTGAAGATGTTGGCCACTGACAGGACTGACTCTCTAAGATCAGCATGAGACAACGCTTCAAAAAGAGTTCAAGATGAAGAACAAATCCTTCAAGATAGAGTTCATTTTATAAAAAATGTGTCAAAAATTAGTGACACACATCAATAGAAGGAGCATTGTTAAAGAGGCTGGGTGAACAACATTATGTGTGATGTGAAGTGAGTGACCTGAGGCAGGATCCATCCAAACTGCTTCGTTATTCCCATCATCACTGGAACCTACAACACCTCTTTCCTCTTGAGGAGCTCTTCTGCTGTGGCAATCAGGAACACGCCATCCACCGCCACTCCCAGGTACACCTTCATCTAAACTAGGGCTGTCACGTTAACGCGTTAATAATGCGTTAACGCAAAAAACATTAACGCCACTAATTATTTTAACGCGATTAACGCATGTGTATTTTTTTCCTCGGCCGCCCCGTAGTTTCAGAGCGCATCAAGTTTAAAATACCATCTACAAGCTGATACTGACAGCCTGCCGCCTGCTTGCGGCACACCTGGGGTTACATAATGTAACCCAGCTTCTATGAGTATAGGCGCAGCCCTCTAAGGCTATCGCTATTGGGTAATCCCCACTGCACGTGTGCAGCACTGACAGACTTATTCCACGCCCACCTATGACGTGGGCCCCACCTCCAGGCTCACTTACGTATAAATAGGAAGTAGGCCCTACAATCCACTCCAACAGCTTTTCTTCAGCTATTCGCGGAACCAGTGGGGCCCGAACCTTAGAGGACTGCGCCTATACTCATAGAAGCTGGGTTACATTACGTAACCCCAGTACTGTATCGTATAAGGCTTCGCCCTCTAAGGCTATCGCTATTGGGTTAAGGGCGAAGCAGGATGTAGTCTACGCCCCACTGGTCCGTCCGTTACCAGAAGCACAAAACACACCTACTCAGTTAATAACCCATGTCCATTTCGCCGTGCGTAAATGGAGCATCCCATTCCCGGGGAATATAGCATTAAAAAATGAATATTTCTCCATCAGGGAACGAAGGTAGGCTTACTCGGGCTACCTGTCGTTTATAAAAAGTAGAGATCGAGTCTCACTTGTTAAAAACGATCAAGAGAAGGGAACAAAAGGCCGCTCTCTAAGTGCCGACAGGCAGGAGAGAGGGCATGCAATTGAAAACCCCCGACATTACTCATTCTGGCAGGCTACTCAGTATTGTAGGTGGGAGACATCCCTCAAATAAAACGAATAAACGAACAGGGTGAAGACCAAGATGCAGCAATGCAAATGTCTTCCACTGTCATTCCTCCGTGCAACACCGTAGAAGTTGATATTCTCCTGGTGCTGTGCGCTTTAATGTTTTCCGGGGGATCCAACCCAGAGGAAACATACGCCTGTGACACCGCCTCACCCAGCCAGTGTGACAGGCGCTGTGCAGATAGAGGCTGCCCTACTGAGCGCTCTCTGAAATGCACAAACAGACGCTGGGATTTGCGTAACGCAGCCGTGCGTTTAACATAGCATGCCAGCGCGCGCACGGGACAGAGGAGATGAGATGTGGCTTCCTCCTCTGATGTGTGAGGAGGAGGAAAGAAGCCCTCCAAGGTTATCACTCTCGATCTAAAAGAGCTTGCGATCAGCTTTGGCATAAAAGCCGGGTTAGGGCGCAAAACAGCTGAGCTGCCATCTCCTTGGATCCGGAGACATGACGGAGCCACCGAGAGAGCAGACCAATCACTCACCCTTTTAGCTGATGTCAGAGCCAGGAGCAGAGCTACTTTGGCTGACAAGAACCTCAGGGGAACCTGATCCAAAGGTTCAAATGGAGCTTTACTCAGTGCGCGTAACACTGAGCCAAAACCCATTGAGGCGCCAAAGCGCGTGACACAGGTCTGAGTCTCTGTGCTCCCCACATGTTGATTGTACAGCAACAGGGCGAAGTGCTGGATTACTTTCCATATAGTAATTCCAGCACGTTTATATGGAGAGACATGTGACCCGGCCACTGTCCCCCCACTGCCTGCGACAGATGCGTCTGTGAACACTGTGGTGTGTGACGTCACTCTGCTCAGGGGCACCCCCACTGACGTGGAGATGTTTCCAGTGGGTTCAATCCAAACCCACGGAAGGAGGAATGTACACCATGCGTCTCCTCTGACGCACGGGGTCGATACGCAGGCAAATAAACCACCTCTGGAGTCTCCTCACTGTGAAGGAGACCCAGGGGAATCACCACGTGACCAGCTGATATCATCCTAACAGCTGCATCACGGAGAGGGCCGTCACCGCCCCGGGGGGTGTGACGCGCCGGAGGAGAGCTGTCCGAGATGCTTAAAAACCAATAGGTTTTTAAAGACAGCCGGTTTATGCAGCGAGCCATGCTGCCTATAACCGACAGGTCAGGGGCAGCCGGCTTAACCGGTGAGCCTTGTTGCTTATTATTATCCATCTGTCCATCGAACACGCGCGTCGCCACTCTGAGTAATACTCTGAGAGCGCGCGACCTGCTCTGGATGTGCTGTGGTTGTCATGGTGACGAGCCACGTCAGAGCCCTCGCCACCGTTGCCCGTGAAGCAACCCAAGAGGGGCCCGGTCCGAAAAGGCTGCGAGGGGTCTCCACACACTGCATCTCACACCGGCTCTCATCCTGTCTCTGTTTCGGAGAAGGCTCGTAAACTGGACATTGAGGCGCGTTCACGCTCAACCCTGCTGAGGAATGAGCGGAGGTGTGTGCAGTGCTATTCACACAGTGCGTAATAACAGCCCTGGGCTCATTACGACCGTGTGTAGTAGGCCCGCCTGGGACAGAGGAAAGAAAAAACGTGCTGCCTGCTAACCGACAGGTTAACACCTGCACCGGAGGAGAGCTGTCACTTTCTCCATTCTCTGCTGTGAGAGCCGCGCTCTCATGCGGGCTGAGTTCAATTCAACTCCCAGTTAAATGTCTGGGAGGGAAGAGGACAGCTCTTCTTCCAGTTGATAATGAAAACCCAGGCTTGACAGATGAGATACGAGCTGTATCGTCTGAAAAACCGCTTCCTCCCTGGAGCGAGCCAGCCACAGCCGGTCGTCCAGGCAAAAATAATCCTCATCCCCATTCTGAGTAGCTGCTCCAACCGTCTCCACCCACTTTGAAAAAAGTGTGTGGAGCCAGGAATGAGAAACGCCGGAATTTGCTGTGTTTCGGGATGATGGTTACGTGGAGGTAAGCATCCTTCAGGACTATGGATGTGCATCTCCCTGGTGAACACACTCCAGCACCTGTTTGATCGTCAGCATGGGAAAAGGCCATTCCCTTGTTGGACACTGACAGATCGAGGATGGGTCTCATTCCCCCCACCCTGTCTCCTTCGGGACCAGAAAATAGCGGGAGTAAAAACCCCTGATTTTCTTCCCTTTGAGGAACCCCGGGAAAAGGCTTTCTTTAACCAGAGTTCCTGCTGCTCTGCACGGAGCGCGAGACACTGTTCCTGGGATGACAGGACTTTCTGTATCCCGTAGAACTGCGGGGGGAGAGGCGAACTGCAGAGACTACCCTCTGCCCATCCGCCTGCTCATCCATCTGTCCATCAGACACACGTGCCGCCACCCTGAGTACCATACAGTACTCTGATAGCGCCGGGTGTACATTCTCTGGATGTGCTGTGGTTGGTGGCAAACCATGCCAGAGCCCTCCACACGCTGCATTCCACACAGGCTCTCAATATGTCGTCGTTTAGGAGAATACTTGTAAACTGCGCATTCACGCTCAACACCACTAAGGGATGAGCGGAGGTGTGTGCAGTGCTGTCCACACGAGGCGTAATAATGGCCCTCCGTGGGCTTATTACGACCGTGGGTAGGAGGTGTCTGAGACAGAGGAAAAATCCGTGCTGCCTAAACCCAAAAGGTTTACGGTAGACGGATTTGAATAGCAAGCCCAGCTGTTTTATTAACCGATAAGTTAAAAAAAAACAGCCGGCTTAGGCAGCGAGCCATGCTGCCAAGTAACCAATAGGCTATTGGCAGCTGGCTTAACCGGGGAGCCTTGCTGCATATTAACTTCCCTATGTCCAGCTAACCCACGCGCCGTCACTCAAGGCGCGAACCTGCTCTGGATGTGCTGTGGTTGTCATGGTAACGAGCCACGCCAGAGCCCTCCAGACGTTGCATTTCACACAGGCTCTCCTTATGTCGCGTATAGGAGAAGGCTCGTAAACCGGACATTTAAGGTGCGTTCACGCTCAACACCCCTAAGGGATGAGCGGAGCTGTGTGCAGTGCTGTCCACACTGTAATAATGGCACTCGTGGCTCATTACGACCGTGTGTAGGAGGTAGGTTTGGGACAGAGGAAAAAAATCCGAGCTGCCTAAAACCCAACAGATTTTAGAGACAGCCGGTTATGCAGCGAGCCATGCTGCCTATAACCGACAGGTTAGGGGCAGCCGGCTTACCCGGTGGGCCTTGCTGCTTATTATTATCAATCTGTCCATCGATTACACGCGTCGCCACTCTGAGTAATACTCTGAGAGCGCACGCCTGTTTTGGATGTGCTGTGGTTGTCATGGTGACGAGCCACGTCAGAGCCCTCGCCGCCAAGGGGCCCTCCACACGCTGCATCTCACACCGGCTCTCATCCTGTCTCTGTTTCGGAGAAGGCTCGTAAACCGGACATTGAGGCGCGTTCACGCTCAAACCCGCTGAGGGAATGAGCGGAGGTGTGTGCAGTGCTATTCACACAGTACGTAATAACAGCCCTGGGCTCATTACGACCGTGTGTAGGCACATCTGGGACAAAGGAAAAACCGTGCTGCCTATAACCGACAGGTTAGGAGCATCAGGTTTAACCGTCAAGCCCTGCTGTTAAATAACCGACTGGTTAATTACAGCTGGCTTGTGCCGCGAGCCCCGCTGCCGCGCTAACCAACAGGTTACAGCCGGCTCAAAGGTTACAGCTGGCTTATGCACCTCCACACGCTGTATTACACAGCGGCTCTCCTCATGTCGCCGTTTAGGAGAAAACTCGTAAAACGGACATTGAGGTTCATGCTCAAACCTGCTTGAGGAATGAGCGGAGGTGTGTGTAGGAGGCACATCTGTGACATAGGAAACAAACCCGGGCTGTCTAATTAACCGACAGGTTTTAACGACAGCTGGTTTGAGCCGTAAGCTTTGCTGCCTAACAACCGACAGGCTGTGAGGCAGCCGCTTATGCAGCTTTATGTCATCCAGAGGAGAGCTCTCCTGAACCGGGGGAACGGGGAGATCTCATTAGGCGGCTGCCTTTCCGATGATCTCCGGGAGTTCCTGGAGAATACCGCCTATCGACGGCAGAGCCGTGATGGCGGATAGAGGGACCCGTTGACCCGTCGTCAGCCCGGCAGCCGAACCTAGGCTCGGCTACCGGGCCGACCCTGGGCCCCCGCCCCGTCTCCCCTGCCGGAGGAGAGGGAGACAGGGCGGGGGAACCACATGGTGATCCGTGAATGGAGGGGAAGGAGTCGCCTGACTGCTGCCCGCCACTCGGATCCAATAAATAAAGGGCTTGGTCCACAGAGTAAAACTCCTGGACTAGCCAATCATCCTCGGCCGCAGCAGCGAGAGCGTCCGCTCTCCACTGCCTGTGGGCCAGAGGGAGACGGACACAATGAGTGCACGACACCTGGGGAGTGAGAGTTTGCGTGCTCTAATCCCCGGCAAAACTCACACCGTGAGCTCCGGTCGTAACTCATATGTCGGGTTGACACTGGGCCCCCACCCTGTTTCCCCCGTCCGGAGGAGAGGGAGGATGGGCCCAGGGGAACCAGGAATGTTTGCTCTTTTAGTAAGTAGCTCTTAAAAGAACTTGTTTTGCCTGTCAATGCTTCTGCAACGGAGTGCTGAAGAAAAGTAGGAGTGGATTGTAGGGCCTACTTCCTATTTATACGGAAGTGAGCCTGGAGGTGGGGCCCACGTCATAGGTGGGCGTGGAATAAGTCTGTCAGTGCTGCACACGTGCAGTGGGGCAACCCTGTCTCCTAAAATGTACGTTCCCACAGAACTAAACTGCATTCTGAATTACGTTTAGCTAGAAACGTATTTACTCCCATGTTACGTTCGTTATGAACGTATCTTAAATACGTTTATTTTCTACATATCTTCGAGAAACATATTTTCTCCCACGTTACGTTCCTTATGAACGTATCTTAAATACGTTTATGTTCTACATATCTTTGCCATTTAATGTCTTGCTTATAATAATGATAATAGTCATTTATAAATATAATTTTAGAGCACACCTTTGAAATCGACAATCGGGCTCGATATATGGTTAAATTAAAATCAGTAGGCGAGGCTGTAATTTCGCCAGCTGTTACTCTCATGAGCGAGGCAGAACATAATAGTTTTAACAGGACAAAAAGCTGCTGTGTCGTTTATTGCATCTCAAACAATAAAACAAATCCAGAGTTACGTGTTTCTGTACTTCCTCTAAGAAGAAAGGACAGTAACAGAAGAGGCTTGTTTGAGACAAGCAAGACCTGCGCAGACCTGCGCAGTTGCGATCAACGTCTTGCTAGTGCGTTGCATGATGGTTAGTCATTTTGTCCGACTTGCTCTGGAGGCTCGCCCACATGAGACTTTGAAATCTCGCGGGACAAAGACGCCCGCAGCCTTGAGAGCGAGGCGAGGCGAGTTGGCGCAGTTGCTCTCCACGAGCTGCGGAAGCGAAATGCTTGATGGGAAACGGCTCGCTGGTATCTCGAGCTGAGCGCTCATTGGTGGTTTTTACCACGTGCTGCTGATGAAACTCTCCAATTGGCTGGCAAAAGTTTGCTGTTGTTTTGTGTCAGTTTTACGTCGCCACATCCATTGTTCCACAATGTTTATCATCATGAAATTAATATCTATATATTTTATACTATACTGCTTACCGTTTTCATACTTTATATATCTTAGCATATTCATACACACTGTTCATACTGCTCACAGGCTGATATCTAGTGTATTCATACCCCACTGTTTATTCATCATTCAATTCATTCTATATGTAATTCTGTAGATTGTGTACATTACTTTCCACTTCACTGCTTGTTGCACCTGGTTAGAAGCTAAACTGCATTTCGTTGTCTCAGTACCTGTAATATGTGCAATAACAATAAAGTTTCTCTTTAAGTTAAACCAAATCATTAAAATAAAATCTATTGTAATGTAATGATTTGGTTTAACCTTATTTATTGAATACATCATTTAAAATGGCAAGATTAAATCAAATTACATCCATGTTGTACACATCATAAAGCTTAAAGTGGCAGCTAAAGAATTAACACAGCAGCAGGTCTGTTCAATTCATGCTCATTAAGCTTCATGTGTGCGGATCTGAAGGGACTGATCATTTGTAGCCTGTCCACCTATCAGTTTTGCAAACATTAAGAGGGAGGAGCATTTCTATTGCATCCACTTCATCTGCAACGAAAAACGCCAACGCAATTTCCGCCATTGCAAACCCAGCCAGTCAAGCCGACTCCGAGTCCGAGCTGTCCGACTTAAGACGAGCTTTTTGACACCTCCCCCGGCTGCGATCGGCTACTCTCGTCTACTTTCGAGGCGAGCCGCAATGTGTCTCAAACAAGCCTACTAGCTCTGTGGCTTCAGGCTTGATCGCTGTTCAAATGACAGCGTTGGTTTCCCCAAAAGTGGGCGGGGCTGTAAAGTGAAGTAGATTTTACTCTCATCTATTATTCAAAACCATTCTATTCTGTTTTATCTTTTTATTTATTTGTTTTTATTTTAAATCGTATAATGTCAGACTTTTTTTGTCGTCTTTGAGGAAAATAAATGGGGTTTAGAGCCTCAAAATACTGAAATCTGTATTTTTTAAAATCTCTTCCGTCTAATTTGTTATTCTTTTCTAAATAACACACTGTTATTTACTCAACAATAACACATAATTATCCTTGTTTTTATTTATTCGTTTAATTCTATAATCTTGGGCTTTTTAGCATGCTTTTTAGCCTTAAATAAAGTCACCAGAAACAGACGGGACATTTCGAGATTTAGGATGGCCGAAGACACTACACTACCCATAATCCCCAGCTATCGTTTGGGACTACAGTCCCGTTGACAAACCCCGTGATGTTGCGCCAAGGTTACGCCGAGCGTCAAGCTCTTTGAAATGGAACGAAACCTATTCAAAACTGGACTCGAATACCCCCCGAGAACTACACATGCTGGCTATTGTGTTTCGCAACACGTCTCTACTGGGAATTGTAGTTTTAAAAGACGTTTTTCCCAAATTTAGAAGTTGACAGTATTACACTGTGTACAGCCCTGGAGGTTTAGGCGATAGGAAACACATTGGTGTGTACACATTTAAAATATGTAATTACTAAATGGGTGAAAATCGCTTGTATCCATAATGGGCAGCATTAATATATACCCACACGACAGCTCATTGTTACTTTGTAATTCTATCTACTCCACTACAATTCAGAGGTTAGTCAGGAGAGATATTAGTTGGTGCTTGAGAAGACTAAACATTTATCTGCAGATCTTTATAAAGTATATTCATTACTCGTTATTCTCTACTAATAGTTAATTAAAAACTGTTTCATGGCTATTTTGCACATCCCTTTCAAGATTTCAAGATGTTCTAAGGTGTATTGATCTTATACACAACTTGGGTCGCAGGTTCCTCAACAGCGCATTACAAGACATCTATCAATATGTGTGTACCTCCACATATTCTGCACATTTCTTATACTATCTACTACATACATAATAGTATAATTAATGTGTATAATATCAGTTAAAATAAGTGCTTCAACATAGTTAACATTGCAGGAAAGCAATATTTTAGACGTTAAGTACTTTGTCAGGCTTAATATTCATCTGTAGATAGATACCCCCAAACTTTTTTCTTGTTTAAAAGAAGACCTTAACCTAACGTATTCTTTAATGTGTTAATAAAGGTTAATTAATTTTTCTGTTTTGCACATCCTCCTATTAATATCTGTGTACATCCGGCACTAAACTGTTTAAATTGTAGAGATCACTTAGTATCTTCTTGACTTTTTATATTCTATATAATATTTCTATCATTGACATTCTACTTTCCCCCTATGAAAGTATGTACTCTTAATATTGTTTTAATCAAATAACATTATTCAACAAAAATAATTCAATAACATGCTTTAACCACTAGGCGGTGCACACAAGGTACACACAGCATACTAATAATAACTTTGTATTATTAGTGTAGACACTTATGTATGTATAACATCTGAAGATGTGTAGTTTTATTCATGTTTTTACATAATTTTACAGGATATTGCTATACTATTTCTCTTGTTTTACTTCTACACATTAATATCTGATTTGTAAAACATCACAGACAGAAAGGTATATCCGTCATTTAATGGTAAGCTATAGAAATTGTGATTCCATAGATGTGTCTCCCATCACCCAAATCCCCTGACTATTCTCTCAACTCAGAATTTACATTCTGATATTCAAAGAAAATCAGTCATATCTTTAAAAACTACAAGTCCTTTTCTATCAGCTGTGCACCGTTATGGTGTAAATATAACCTCTATACCAATTGGATCAAATATAAAAGTCAGCCGAATTACTATTGATACTGCAAGGAGACGTATTTTGGCAAAAGAAATTGAAGATGTTGTTTAATTGTTGATATATTTATGATCCACGTCAAGTATTCAGTTTTGGCAGCAGTTCTCCTGTTTGTCCAGAAGTCTTCTCATCAGGGCTCTATAAATAAAGAACTACGGCAGATGTGTAATATTTAGAGCCGGGACTCGATAAAAAAAATGAATCTAATTAATTAGAGGCTTTGTAATTAATTAATCGAAATTAATTTTTAATCAAATATACATATTATTATATGTATATTATATTTTTATATTTTATTTTTCTCAGACGTGGACTTACTTATCCTGGCCCTGAAACCAGTCATCTGGTTGAGTGTGGGTTGGGTCAGGGTGTGGTTCCTTGCACTCGGAGTCGGGCTAACGTCCACGCTAGCTGCTACATGCTTTGCATTTAGGTGATACTTTAGGCTTGATGTGCTGCGGTGATATGCAAATTCTTTTTTGCATAATTTGCACACAACCGTGCTCTTGTCAACGCTTCCATCCGTCCGTTTTTTAAAACAAAATGTCCCATCCACGGGGCCGACCAAAGCGGTCTCATCAGCTTGTTCGTTCATGTTTGACTATTGTTCACCGTGGTTTGTTGTTGTTTGAAGTCCCATGCTGAAGTCATGAACGTTAGTTGGTGCTCCAGTATAATCGGTACGCCTGAAACTCATCCAGTGAGTAACGTTCCGCTGTGCAAAAATAAGTGCGATTAAAATGCGTACATTTTTTTAACGCGTTAATTTTTGTGTAATTAATTAATCTTAATTAACGTGTTAAAGTTCCGGCCCTAGTAATATTTAATGCAGCCGAACCATGTATTACAATGCCGTTATGTGATGACTTCCAAAGAGAAAAGCAAGAACACTCTGAATTAGGTATTATTTTTATTTTTCGTTGTCGGATATCATATCTTATTAACACCATATCCCAGCGTGCATTGCGGCTAAAACATCCAATCAACGAGCTTCAAGCTGAGGATCTTGGGTAATCAGTTTGGCGGGTTTGTGGTGTGTATCGTTCGAAATGTCCCGTCTGTTTCCGGTGACTTTATTTACGGCTAAAAAGCCCAAGATTATAGAATTAAATGAATAAATAAAAACAAGGATAATTGTGTGTTATTGTTGAGTAAATAACAGTGTGTTATTTAGAAAAGAATAACAAATTAGAAGGAAAAGATTTTAAAAAATACAGATTTCAGTATTTTGAGGCTCTAAACCCCATTTATTTTCCTCACAGACGGAAAAAAAGTCTGACATTATACGATTTAAAATAAAAACAAATAAATAAAAAGATAAAACACTGGCATGTAATTTACGTTAGAATAAATAGAATGGTTTTGAATAATAGATGAGTAAAATCTACGTCACTTTACAGCCCCGCCCACTTTTGGGGAAATCAACGCTGTCATTTGAACGGCGATCAAGCCTGAAGCCACAGAGATCTTCTGTTACTGTCCTTTCTTCTTAGTGAAAGTACAGAAACACGTAACTCTGGATTTGTTTTAATGTTTGAAGTGCAATAAACGACACAGCAGCTTTTTGGCATGTTAAAACTATTATTTTCTGCCTCGCTCATGAGAGTAACAGCTGGCGAAATTACAGCCTCGCCTACTGATTTTAATTTAACCATATATCGAGCCCGATTCTCGATTTCAAATGTGTGCTCTAAAATGATATTTATAAATAACTATTATTATAAGCAAGACAATAAATGGCAAAGATATGTAGAAAATAAACGTATTTAAGATACGTTCATAACTAACGTAACGTGGGAGAAAATATGTTTCTAGAAGATATGTAGAAAATAAACGTATTTAAGATACGTTCATAACAAACGTAACGTGGAAGAAAATATGCTTCTAGAAGATATGTAGAAAATAAACGTATTTGAGATACGTTCATAACAAACGTAACATGGGAGAAAATACGTTTCTAGCTAAACGTAATTGAGAATGCAGTTTAGTTCTGTGGGAACGTAATTTTTAGGAGACAGGGTTGAGTGGGGATTACCCAATAGCGATAGCCTTAGAGCCTTTGAAGCCTTATACGATATAGAACACACTTCCCCGCTCACTGGCAGGCACCGACTGGCCATCGGGAGGACCGGGAGGGTGTGTGTATGTGTGGCTCGAGCGAGACCCGTGTATTGTTGTTGTTAGCATCTGGTGCTAGCTAGCTGCGCTAACGGATATAAGGAGCTGTTTAAATGAAAACAGAGGAGCGACATTTCGCCGACAACTGCGCCGAGCACTTGACTTTATGCAGGTAGCCAGACAGTGGGACATTGTACGAAAAGTCAGCACTGGATAGTGCGTGTAACATGATTGCAGCGTCCAGACAGCACGTCTGGACGCTGTCTGACGAGCATAGCTCCAACGAACACGCGCGAGCATAGCTCCAACGAACACGCGCACACGCACACACACACACACACACACACACACACACAGACTTTGTATTGTATTATTGAATGAGAGAGGTTCCAGGTTGAATTGAGGCGAATATTTGTAATGTTCAGAGGTTGTTGTGTTTAATATTCATGAGAATATTTTTCATTGTTCAAATGATAATACACATTTGCATAAAGCATATCTGTCCACTCATATGTTGATAAGAGTATTAAAAACTTGAAAAATATTCCTCTAAGGTACATTTAGAACAGATAAAAAATGTGTGATTAATTTGCGATTAATCGCGATTAACTATGCGATTAATCACGATTAAATATTTTAATCGACTGACAGCCCTAATCTAAACACAACATTTAACTCCAGCTGGATGAAGGTAAACCATCCTTCAGTGTTTTCAGTGTTTCACTTTCAAGCAGCCAACAGTGCTCACAGGCTGCCCCCCTGTGGCCAAGGTATCCCTAACACGTGAAGTTTGATCTAGAATTTTACACTGAACCTTATAAAAATTAGAATGTATTTTTGTGTGAGTTATTCACCCTCTGTAGTTGTGTCATATAACAGCACCATATGCTATTTAAAGCTGATTTTCTTCCATACATAATTCATAATTAGGATAGTTATGTATAGATTTTGATCCTATAACCCATAATTTGAAATAATTATGTAGTTTTAGTCTATTTCTTCTTCTATTATTCTACCATTCAGGAACAAACACACAGAAACTTTGTGAAATTAGAAAGTGTCCTGCTAGTTCTGGCTTAACTTTTCTTCATTAAAACTTTGATAAAAAGATTGATACAGAGGCCTACTGGAAATAAAATAAGCAGGACAGGATTAAGCACAACATTAACAAAAATTAGAGCAAAAGACATCAAAGATATCTGCGTGGATAAGTTCATTTCCAATGTACCTTTTTAGTTGCTTTGACTAGTTCATCTCTACTTTTCTCCCTCGTACCATTTCCTCTGTGCTGCTGCGGTAACATCCAGTTAGGTTGGCAACAATTGTAACACATAATCACTGATGTTCCGCTGTAACGGTGGTGGACTAATCAGAACAGAGTGGGCGAGCTGACCAATCAGAGCACAGTGGGCTCATAGGGAGGGGGGGCAGGAGCTCCAACAAGCCGTTTAGGACAGAGAGTGAATAAACATACTATGAGAAACCAATGTGAGTTTGGAACATTGAACAATGTAAATCTATTTTAGTAGACCTCAACAATGGAACTATGATCAGTAGAAATGGCCATGACATGGGACCTTTTAGGAATTATATTTTAAGCCGTTGAACAAAACATTATCCATTCCACATTTGTCTCAATTTCTGTAATTTGTCAAAGTGATTTCAGATTTTTGCTTCGCATTCATTTCTGTTGGATCTGTGTTCTGATCAGCTTGTTAATACTCCAAGCTGCACTAATAAAGCCTTTTTTATTATTGGTAGATCAAATGTAAGTAAATTAGGTAACAATGATTAACCCTCTGAGAATTATCACATAGCTCCTCAGTTCCCTTCAGCACCTCTGATGAATACACCATCACTCACTGCACAGCAGCAAACCAAAGACAGAACCTGTTAAACCCGACACGACACTGTATCTCAGGGGATTAAGATCCCCTGAGATACATTGTCTTAAACGGCCCTGGTTTTCACTATAAGTACAAAATATTTTTTGGACGGACACTATAATTTACAGTTTTTTACCATGTTCAATCTGAATTTTCTTTAAAATAAAAAACATCTATATTGAATCTGACTTTTCTACATCCAACTCACAGGTTTATCATTACTTTGAGAAAAAAGATTATTAATTTTACCCTTTTAGAAGGGAAGATATGGTCATTTGTTCTGGGAATGTCATTTTCGAGCCTGAAACCTGAAAAACAGGCTCGGGGTTTAACAGGTTGTCCAGAGTTAAAGCCACAGGTGTGTTTCTCTGGGGTTGGAGAAGACCAACACAGAGCTAAAAGGAGAATAATCCAACTGGACTGCACTGGACATCTGCAATATTCAGATATTGATGTTTGTGTGTAAAATGTGTGTGAAAATGTCCATTTTTATGAACATCTTTGCCATAACAACTTTAGATTTTGTCTTTATTCACCAAATGGCCCAACATTTTTTTTTCAAAACCATTAGAATGTGAAATGTTCCTGAATCCATGCTGGTGTATATTAGTTAACGTGAAACAGTACCTTGGCATGATCCAAAGGGTTTCTTGTAGTGTACAGATGTAGCACTCCAGATAGGACTCACATGGGTGTGTCCCAGTCAAAAGCCCAGCGGATCCCAGTGGCTGGGGGTGTTGCCAAATTTCCCCATTTGTTCAATTACAGGATTTAACCATGAGATGGCGCTTCATTCACAAATACACAAAGACAACTGGGTGTTGTAGAACTTAGCTCTGCAGTTGTGTTTGTTGAATACTGTAGCATTTAATCACTTATTTGTTATGGTTTTCACAGGCTACTATAATGAAAAAACATCAGTTTTAGATCAAATAAAGTATATAGTTTGCTTTATGCAGTATATTTTTTGTAATATTGTTGGGGTGTTTTTACACAGTACAGTAGATTGAAGCAAATCAACTTATACATTAAGATAAGATAAGATAAGATAAGATGGACCTTTATTAATCCCCGTGGGGAAATTCAGTAGTTCAAACAGCAACAGGGTGAGAGTGAAAAACAGGATAGCACAGATTCACACAGATTAATACAATCAAAAATAAGATGAGCGATACAAATTAAAATAATGAGAAACTATGTAATAAGATATGAATAAAACTAAAATATAATTATCATATCATATATTATAATGTATTGTATTATTAAGTAATATCATACATTAACCCCATTATAGCAGATGCCACAACACATTTATGCATCAATAATTACAACAGAGTATTTCTAAATACAAGTTGTAAAAATACTTATATGTATTTAATATTAATAACATAATGATTAATTTCAGATGATAATACTTTTCAGGGTTAGGTCCGGTCTGACAGCGCATAGCTCTCTGCTGCAGAGAAGATCACTGCTCTAAACAAAGTCAAAAATCCTACATCCAAACGGAATAAATATAATTAATTATGATGAATACGTTAAAGGTGGGGTAGTTAAGTTTCAGAAACCGGCTCGAGATACACTTGTTGTTATATTCCATGGAATGCTCTTAACATCCCGATAGCAAGTGCTTTGACAAAAAATCCATACCAAAATGTTATCTGTAGAAGCCGTAATACTGTAAAAAGTACAAGGCCTACCTGCCTGTCAGCCTTCCATCGGGGCACAAACTTATCTCATGCCCTCATTGGTCATGTGCGCGTTCGTGTGTGTTGGAGGAGGGGCTCTATAAGGAAGTGGCAGATTTTCTCCGGTTGTGTATTTTCAAATTCTAGCGATCTCGAGCCGGTTTCTCAAACTTACCTACCCCACCTTTAAGTCTTGTTCATTGTTTTTCACTTTTATTAAATGTTTGATATTTCCGGCACAGACCCTTTCATACCGGCAATGCGCGATAGAAACAACAGAAAGTGCGAGTGTTCATTTCGTCAACGAAAACTATGACGAAAAATGTTCGTCAACAACCTTTTTTACATGACTAAGACGAGACGATGACGAGCTAAAAATAGATTCTTGATAACGAAAACTATGACGAAATGTATATTTAGTTTTCGTTGACGAGACGGGACTAAGGTGTTAATGATGGACTATCGGACATTCAAAATGCAGCATATTTTCCCCCAAGTGTCCATCTTGTCTGTCAAAATGCATTTTACGTTTCTAACTTGCAATATCATTATTTTCGCTCTCTTCACTCCAGAAGAGTGATCTCCCTGTGTCTCTGTGTGCGGGGGGCGGGGCCTAACAAACATGTTGCAGCGGACACAGAGAACTGCCGGGGACGGAGCATTCAGAGAGTATAGAGACACATTTTGACTAAAAGTTGACTAAAATGTAATTTTTCATCGACTAAAAGTTGACTAAAACTTTTTGAGTTTTCGTCGACTAAAACTAGACTAAAACTGTGAAGGATAGGAATGACTAAAATGTGACTAAAATTAACCATTTTCGTCTAAAGACTAAGACTAAATCAAAAACAACTAACCCGTAACAAAATTAACACTGAAATATGCGAACACAAACCTACAGACTGGGAGTTGGGAGATCACAGGTGGGGGGGGAGAGCTGTGGAATGTGACCACCCCCCTTGGGAGACTTACTCCACACATTCCGATGGCCAATTAGTTTTAAACAAAGAGTTTGCAGCATACAGCACAGGCAACACGGGGGTGGGGGCTTCTCAAAAGATTTTTGTTTGTTGTTGTTTTGTGTCAGTTTTACGTCGCCACTTCCATTCACATTTTTCATCATTGTTCCACAATGTTTTCATGAAATTAATATCCATATATTTTATACTATACTTGCACTGCTTACCGTTTTCATACTTTATATATCTTAGCATATTCATACACACTGTTAATACTGCTCACAGGCTGCTAGTGTATTCATACCCAAGCTCACGGTTTATTCATCATTCAATTCATTCTATATTTTATTCTGTAGATTGTGTACATTACTTTTCACTTTACTGCTTGTTGCACCGTTAGAAGCTAAACTGCATTTCGTTGTCTCAGTACCTGTAATCTGTGCAATAACAATAAAGCAGGCATCTTTATTGTAGCCTCAACAATCAAGTTCTAAGTAGTGCAATATGAAATAAAAACTAAAAGAATCTGTGCTGTTGTATTTGCTGTAAAGTGTCTCTACTGTAGGCTATTTTTATTATATGTACAGCACTTTGGCTCGACCAAAAATCGTTTATAAATCTGCTATATAAATAAAACTTGATTTGATTTGAAAAACAACTACACTCCTTTGGCAGTGTTGTGGTGCCGAGAGATGGGAGTCGGAGGCGGGGTATCAAAGGTACAAGCTAGACTTTTATTTAGCATCTGAAAACCATGGTACACAACTTCATTCCCGGGAAGTGAAGACCGGCGGAAACAGGAAGTCCGGTTCACTAAAATGTCCGTGCAGAACAATACCCCAACCCATAGATCCGTGGGTGAATAATGTCAATCACAACAGTGTACACATTAAAAACAACTACACTATTTTGGCAGTGTAACAATTAAATAAGAACTACACTCTTTTGGCAGTAACAATTAGATAAATAATAAACTGTCAGACTGACACTGAAGACAAAAAAACTATCGTTTTTTGGCTGTTTAGATGGTGTTGCTCCATCTGGGTCACTGCCGGTGGTTGAGACGGTGGGGTCTTTGGCGACTAGTTTTATAGCCTCATGTACATTAGTTAGGTCCTTCAGGAGATTGGCATTGCTGTTATTCGATGTGGACAATGCTTTTTGTCCTGCACACAGTTTACATTTGACCATAATATTTTGTGCGTCCTTTATCCCCACAAATTGAAAATAGTGGTTATATTTCCAAGTTGTAAATGCGCTGCTGCTCTCGCTGATACTTGCATCTGCCATAGTGTGTGTGTGTGCTGGTGGTGAGCGTTGCAGTGTATGTGTGTGTTAGCAAGTGTTTGTGTGTCTGTGTATTTTCCCCATAAGGCAAGACCCGCCCAACTCTGTCTCTGATTGGCTTACCCTGAAATGTTACCCTGCGTTAACCAATCATCACTCCTCTCTGGTTACTTTCACTTTAACAAATATCCGATCAGATACCTGTAGATCTATCAGCTGTTTATTTCACATGAGTTCCAGTGTGGCAGCTTTTCACGGCTCCCCCTGGTGGATCCATGATCCATTGCAGCTGGTTTCATTAAAATTACATTTATTTATCAAGGGGGCGTATCAAGTCCTGCGGGGGGGTTTTCATTTTCAGCAGGGGCCCACCCCGTGCAGATCACGGACCCACACGGGTAGGCGGCTGAAATGAAGCGCTACATCTGTAGTTCCCAAGTGTTGCTACTTCAGTTTGAAAAATTGCCCTCTGAATCAGGGGGTTACGTATTGTAACCCTAGGCATATAAGCACAGACGGAGCCCTCTACTGGACTCTATGGGTACTACTCTCTATCATGCTGTGCGTGCTTTCACCTACTGAGTTTACGTAAACGTAGCCGGCCAATCGGGGCGTGCCTACCTGAATGCGTGTGCAGGCCTACAGTATATAAGGCAGCTACACCCGCGTCCACACTACAGCTTCAAAAAAAGCTTGGAGCTGAGCGTGTCTGAAGCTTGGGGATTTTATTCGAGCAACGCGACCAACAACCAATCACATGAATCTCCCGCCCCCGACATACAAAGCAAAAAACCCCGGGGATTTTATGCGAGCAATATATATATATAGACTCCCCAAACAGGCGAAAACCTACCAGTTTCACCCACTGTCTCTGCCACCTCCCTCTATGACTGGTTCTTCCGGTTTGTATCCCGGTAGGTGAAGAGGGTCTGGTCATACAAAACTGGGTGATTTGCTATGGCGATAATTAGTTTCTCCTCCATCTTTTTTTGAAATATAGAAATGAACGGCGGGATATCTCTCCCAGCTTAGACGCGGTTTGATTGACTAGGGCTTGAGCTGTCAGATTTTCCGAAACGGGATTTGATTGGCTGGTGCTGGCTACTCCGGCGTCTCCGACGAAGACGGACCGCTCTGCTACCCACAATTCAGTTCGGCGAAAAGCGAGGCAACGTGACGTCACCCCATTCAAAGTGAATGGGCAGACGTGTTGGAAACCGTTTTTGAAGCTGTCGAAGCTGTAGTGTGGACGGCCCGTTAGGCTACATTGTCACACAAACATACACTGTAAACATTTACCAGCATTTCACAACATTTAACAGTATTATTTTACAGTGACATACAGGCTTGGAATTTCGTCATTTTTGGGGCAAGGCCATTTGGCCTTCCCGTTCACATTTTTTTTAAGGGCACAAAGGCCACATGACAGGGCACAAAGGCCACATGACAGGGCACAAAGGCTGTTTGGTTAAATTACGCTGGTCAATCAACATGACTGAAAAGTGTAGCACTAACGTCAACACCAGTCGTTTTACAAACGGCTGAATAGCAATAGTGTTTCTTAAACGTATACGTTAAGTTCAGCCATAAACCACATAAGTCAGTCAGGGGTAGACAGTAAGGGTAAAATGGTATTGTCACTGGCCCCACCATTGTAACCACTGGCCCGGAGCATTCGTCCACCACAAAAAAATCGACTAATAATGAAGAAAACTAACACATTTGTTGCAATAATTTACATTACTACTTGTACTACAACATTTTAATCATCAGTTCTTCCTCATTTTCCTCAATTGTTCATATTTGGTTTATTAAAATAATGATATTGTGGTCATTGTTAAAAAATGTCTGCTATTATTATGAGTATTATTATTTGTATAATGCACTTTCTGCCTTCCTGTCATTAGGAGTTAGAAATGTAATGGCTATATGTAATTGATTTGATTAGAACCTTCATTATCCTAAACTGCTGGGACATTTCGCCAATACCTTTATATTGTCTACTCTTCACTTACTTGTCAGCAAAGGTCGGCATTGATATACAGAGCCGACAGAAGACCTTGTTTATACTCAACCCAGTCTCACGGCATTTCGTGTTCACCAACACGATTTTTAATCTATTGATTCGTGTTCACCATCACGATTTGCCCCTTTTTTTCGTGTTGCACAGCACGATTTTAAAAGCAATGTATTTCTACTGGTAACGTGTTTCGTGCCTGCAGGCTGCAGCACGTCTTTTTCTCCGGTCGGGTCGTGGAAGACCGGAAGCTGTGTGGTTCATAAAAACATGTTCTTACTCAATATCAAGCCACAATTATTGCTTTTATTTTAAATCGTATAATTTCGGACTTTTGTTGCCGTCTGTGAGGAAAATAAATGGGGCTCAGAGCCTCAGGATACTGAAATCTGTATTTTTAAATATTTTTTTCCTTCTAATTTGTTATTCTCTTCAAAATAACACACTGTTATTTACTCACCAATAACACACAATTATCCTTGCTTTTATTTATTGGTTTAATTCCATAATCTCGGGCTTTTTTGGTGTCCGTCAGGAACTGAATTTCAAAATAAAAATAACCGGAAACAGACGTAGGCCTATAAGGGACATTTCGAGCATCATTGCGATTGTCAACATTTCTGAGTTTAGGATGGCCGAAGACACTACACTACCCATAATCCCCAGCTATCGTTTAGGACTACAGTTCCCGTAAGGTTACGCAGAGCGTCAAACAGCTGTGTGAAATGGAACGAAACCACGCCAGACTATCCAAAACTGGAATCGAACACCCCTCCAGAACTACACATGCTGGCTATTGTGTTTCGCAAAATGTTCTATGGGACGTCTCTACTGAACGTTTTCGTTTTTCCCACAATTAGAAGTTGCCATTATTAAACACATTGGTGTTATCAAATGTAAAACATATAATTAATAAATGGGTGAAAATCACTTGTGTCCATAATGCGCAGCATTATATTAATGCCGTATACCCACATGACAGCTCATTGCTACTTTGTAATTCTACTCCACTACAATTCAGAGGTTAACCTGGTATTTTTACTCCACTGCATTTATTTGAGTTACTTTGCAGATTCTGATTAATTATGTGAAATATAAACAACCCTTAAATCAGACTTTAGTTACACCTGCGTAAAATTCAGGTAAGGTAATTGTCAAGTGCCAACAATCAGGAGAGATATTTGATAGTTGGTGCTTGAGAAGACTAAACATGTATCTGCAATTGACATGAATGGAAACAAGTAATAAAGTATATTCATTACTCGTTATTCTCTACTAATAGTTCATTAAAGACTGTATATTATGGCTATTTTGCACATCCCAAAGGTTTATTGACATATCATACACAACTACGGTGTAGTTATGCAATGAATGAAACACTTGGGTCACAGGTTCCTCAACAGTGCATTACAAGACATCTATCAATATGTGTGTACCTCCACCATTAAACTGTCATATTCTGCACATTTCTTATTCTATCTACATACATAAGAGTATAATTAATGTGTATAATATCAGTTAAAATAAGTGCTTCAACATAGTTAACATTGCAGGAAAGCAATATATTAGACGTTAATTACTTTGTCAGGCTTAATATTTAATATTTAATGTTTAAATAAAGGTTAATCCGTTTTTCTGTTTTGCACCTCCTCCTATTAATATCTTTGTACATCCTGCACTAAACTGTTTTATTGTAGAAATCACTTATAGTATCTTCTTGATTTTTTATATTCTATATTTCTATATTTATACTTTCCCCCTATGAAAGTATGTACTCTTAATATTTTTTTAATCAAATATAACACAAAAACAATAATTCAATAACGTGCTTTAACCACTAGGAGGTGCACACAAGGTGCACACAGCCATAATAACTTTGTATTATTAGTGTGTATGTACAACATCTGAAGATGTATAGTTTTATGCATGCTTTCACATCATTTTACAGCATATTGCTATACTATTTCAGACTCAGTATTTACATTCTTACATTCAAAGAAAATCAGTAATATCTTTAAAAACTCCTTTTATATCAGCTGTGCACCGTTATGGTGTAAATATAACCTATCTATGAATTAGATCAAATGTAAAAGTCAGCCGAATTAGTGTTGATACTGCAAGGAGACGTATTGTGTGAAGAGAAATTGAAGATGTTGTTTAATTGTTGATATATTTATGATCCACGTCAAGTATTCAGTTTCGGCGCCATTTCTTCCAGTTTTTCCAAAGGTCTTCTCATCAGGGCTCTCTAAATAAAGAACTACGGCAGATCTGTAATATGTAATGCAGCCGAACCGTGTATTACAATGCCGTTATGTGATGACTTTCAAAGAGAAAAGCAAGAGCACTCGGAATTAAGTATTATTTTATACTTTTAAAATTGTATACTTTTAAAATGTTTTTTCATATAATATAAACACCAAATCCCAGCATGCATTGCGGCTAACAGATCCAATCAGCGAGCTTAAAACCATAGCTGAGGATCTTGGGTAATCGCTCGAAATGCCTACGTCTGTTTCCGGTTATATTTATTTTGAAATTCAGTTCCTGACGGACGCCAAAAAAGCCCGAGATTATGGAATTAAACCAATAAATAAAAGCAAGGATAATTGTGTGTTATTGGTGAGTAAATAACAGTGTGTTATTTTGAAAAGAATAACAAATTAGAAGGAAAAAAAGATTTAAAAAATACAGATTTCAGTATCCTGAGGCTCTGAGCCCCATTTACTTTCCTCACAGACGGCAACAAAAGTCCGAAATTATACGATTTAAAATAAAAGCAATAACTGTGGCTTGATATTGAGTAAGAACATGTTTTTATGAACCACACAGCTTCCGGTCTTCCACGACCCGACCGGAGAAAAAGACGTGCTGCAGCCTGCAGGCACGAAACACGTTACCAGTAGAAATACATTGCTTTTAAAATCGTGGTGTGCAACACGAAAAAAAGGGGCAAATCGTGATGGTGAACACGAATCAATAGATTAAAAATCGTGAATGCCCGTGAGACTGGGTTGTTATACTGGCATCATATTGAGATGTGCAGCCAGTGACGCTTCCTAAAACCAGGAAGTAAGCTGCTGGTTCCCTCCACAAAAAGCAATGGAATTTCTCCACAGGGTTTTGGAAAATAGCTGGAAATAAGGTCTGTGGAAAACAAACCTGTTTGATAAATGCACGTTTTGTTCAGCCGGATAATCTCTACATGTCTACCCTACTTTTATAATTTTCGAATCCTATCTGTTACGGTAGAGCGAAGGAAGCAGGTAGGACCCAAATGCAGATTAAAGTGAAAAGAATTCCTTTATTTCAAGGCTATATATATATATACACACAGGTAGAACAGAACACTCACCGAGGACAAGCCAAATCACAAGAAGAACCAACACTCAACACTGGGAGACAGGGGAATTTAAACACAGGGTAACTAGCCACAGGTGGGAACAATCAGGGGTGGGGCTGACACTGAAGAGCACAGGAGACACACAAGGAGTGACAGGTGAAAACAATCAGGAAATTGGAGTGGAGGGGGTCTGGAGGACGGGACTGAACTGACCGCCCAGGGGCACGGCAGAGGACCAGGAAGGGGTCTCGGGCGGACGGCCCGGGGCAAGGCAGAGGACCAGGAAGGGGTCTCGGGCAGACGGCCCGGGGGTAAGGCAGAGTCCAAAAAGGGGGATTCGGGCGGACGGCCCGGGGGCAAGGCAGAGGACCAGGAACGGGTCTAGGGCGGACGGCCCGGGGATAAGGTAGAAGCCGAGAAGGTGGACTCGGGCGGACGGCCCGGGGGCAAGGAGAGTCCAAGGTGGGGGTTATGGAGGGGCGAAGGCCACCGCGGCCGGGAAAGTCAGGGGGCCGGGCTCGAGGGTGAAGGCCGTGACTCTCAGGGGCCCGGGATCGAGGGTGAAGGCCGTGGCTCTCAGGGGACCGGGATTGAGGGTGAAGACTCCGGCTCTCAGAGGGCCGGGCTCGAGGGCGAAGACCGGACAGCTCCGGAGGCCGGGCAGGAACCGGTGTCGACCGGACCGGATCTGGAGGCCGGGCAGGAAAGCGCTGATGGGACAGCTCCGGTGACCGGGCAGGACCCGGTGTCAGCCGGACAGAAACCGGAGCCCGTCGGACAGGCTTCGGCAGGATCCCCCACGGAAGTGGACCAGGAGTTGGCAGGAACCCTGGCGAGACAGGTGATGGACATGGGGCTGGCAGGGCCCCCGGTAGAACCTCCAACGGCACGGGATATAGGGTTGGCAGGACCCCCGGCAGGGGAGTAGACGGAGGGACCTCCAACGACACAGGACACAGGGTTGGCAGGACCCCCGGCAGGGGAGTAGACGGCTGGACCTCCAACGAGACAGGAGAAAGGGTTGGCAGGACCCCCGGCAGGGGAGCGGACGGCAGGACCTCCAACGAGAAAGGAGAAAGGGTTGGCAGGACCCCCGGCAGAAGAGTAGTCTGCGGGACCTCCAACGGGACAGGACATAGGGTTGGCAGGACCCCCGGCAGGGGAGTGGACGGCGGGACCTCCAACGGGACAGGACATGGAGCTGGCAGGACCCCTGGCAGGAGAGTAGACGGCGGGACCTCCAACGGGACAGGACAAAGGGTTGGCAGGACCCCCGGCAGGAGAGTAGTCGGCGGGGCCTCCAACGGGACAGACATACGATTGGCAGGACCTCCGGCAGAGGAGTAGTCGACAGAGCCCCCAACGGGACAGGACCCGGAGTAGGGACCCGAGAGGAGACTCGAGAGAGGAACCAAGGGGGAACTCGAGAGGGGACTCGAGAAGGGACTCGAGAGGAGACTCGAAAGGAGACTCGAAAGGAGACTCGAGAGGGGAACCAAGGGGGAACTCGAGAGGGGACTCGAGAGGAGACTCGAGAGGGGAACTAGAGAAGGGACTAGAGGAGTAACTAGAGAAGGGAACTCGAGAGGGGACTCGCGAGGGGAACTAGAGGAGGGACGAGAAGAGGGACGAGAAGAGGGACGAGAAGAGGGACGAGAAGAGGGACTAAAGGAAGGACTAGAGCAGGGACTAAAGGAGGGACTAGAGGAGGGAACTGGAGAGGGGACTCGAGAGGGGACTCGAGGAGGGACTAGAGGAGGGACTAGAGATGGGACTAGAGAAGGGGACTCGCGAGGGGACCAGAGCAGGGACTAGAGCAGGGACTAGAGCAGGGACTCCAGAGGGGACTCCAGAGGGGACTCCAGAGGGGACTCCAGAGGGGACTCCAGAGGAAACTGGAGAGGGGACTCGAGAGGAAACTTGAGATGGGACTGTGGCAGCTGGAGCCGGAAACCTGGCTGTAAGGTCCGGAGCGGAAGCCTGGACCCTGGCTGTGTAAGCCAGGTAATCCAGTATGGACGCAAAGCTGCGTGGGCCGGTACTGGAGCATGGAGGCATGGCTGCTAGCTTGGCCTTGCGCCTCCTTCTCTTAGCAGCCGCCTGTGGCATCAAAAAAGCTGAATCCGCTGGGTCCATCTTTGGGTTGGTTCGTAATGTTACGGTAGAGCGAAGGAAGCAGGTAGGACCCAAATGCAGATTAAAGTGAAAAGAATTCCTTTATTTCAAGGCTATATATATATATATACAGGTAGAACAGAACACTCACCGAGGACAAGACAAATCACAAGACGAACCAACAATCAACACTGGGAGACAGGGGAATTTAAACACAGGGTAACTAGACACAGGTGGGAACAATCAGGGGTGGGGCTGACACTGAAGAGCACAGGAGACACACAAGGAGTGACAGGTGAAAACAATCAGGAAATTAGACACACCAGGGAAACTAACGACAGGAGGAAAAACACAGGGAAAAGGACCAGACAATATACCAAGAGGAAAACATGACGGGGAGAACAGCAAAACACCCAAACCAAGACATAGAAAACGTGACATAACACAATAATCGTAACACTATCTAATCGATAGATTATAAAAGGGTTTTAGGACGGCACTGCAGCCAACTCCCTGTCACTCCTTTAACTCCTCCGGTGACTTTCTTTTATTAGAAGATTGTTTTTTGCCCGGCGCTTGGCCGGTTACCGCTCGTATTAAAAACATTTTGGCGAATGGTTAGGTGGCGCGATAGTCTGTAGTGAAGAAGGAGCGCCCTCCCGCTCACGGGAGCCTGCTCGCGCTGTGCTCAGCACATCGCGAGCAGCAAACAGCTGTTTGCTTTCCCCCCCAACAACGACAACCGACTCACGAAACGCTATGTTGTAGCGTTGATAAACGAAACAATTTAACTAAATTGCTAGTCAAAATACCAATACCACAGGAATTTTTTTTTTACTTTTGACAGGGGCACAAAGGCCATTTTGGCCGTGAATTGCATTTTTTTTAACAGGGCATCACGGCCAAAGTGCGGCCGTCGTGGCCGTCGTGAAATTCCCACCCTGGTGACATATTGTAATTAAGGCCTTCTGTAATATCCCAACAAATACATGTAAAAAGGACTGTATCCTTGGATTTATTTCACAGCATTTAACTATTATTTCACTATAAAATACTGCAATCAAAATCCTCTGTAATATCACATCACAAATGTTGTAATATCACAACACATTGCAAGGATTTCACAGCGTTTAAGAGTATCATATTACAGAGAAATATTGTAATCAAAAGCCACTGTAATATCATAAAAACTACTGTATGCAGAAGTATTATTTTAAGCAACACATTAAGTTGACGAAACACTCACATGTAATTAAAGTCAGATCCACTCGTGTCTTAGATGGGGCAGTGATATCATAAAACTGCTATACATATTGATTCAAACACTGTAGTTTATTTATTTTTTAACCAGTTGATCTATATTCACCTTTCAGGTGCAACTATGTGGCTTGTATCCAGGATTATAAGTTTAAGTCATGGATGTTTAAAGTTCATATTTGTCTAATATTAGTTTACTTTTCATTAATGAAGTATGTCGCTTGTCCCTGTTTGTGATTGGTCAAATGTAGCTAACCCCGCCCCTTTCAGTGAATGCGCTCTCAGCTGGAGAGAGAAACCCTGGCTTGATTTACCGAGTTGATAACCGGCGTCGTAGGACCGCTTAGCGAGATCTCGTTTGTTTCGGTTAGTTAAGATAACTCAAACATATCCAGGGTCTGTTGAACTGGCTTCATACAGGGCACAGGTGGCTGCATAGCAGCGCTAATGTCAAAGACACAAACATTATAGGCAGTGGCGGCCGGCCCATAGGGGCGCTAGGGGCGCCGCCCCACCTCTTGCCAGATACAAAATAAAAAAATAAAAATATATTACATAAAAAAATATATATTTAAAAAAAATATATTAAAAAAAAATATATATTTTATATTTTAATTTTTAATGAACAAGGTAAATATCATACAATTGGTATCACAAAAATGTATAATCTACAATACAATCTCGTTTAAAATTGTGTTACGATGTCTAAAGTTACTGATAAGTCACCTGTTTCCTGCCTGGCCTTGCCCATGGCATTAGTTTATCATTACCGGGCAGAGCCCCCGAGCGAAACAGCAGCAACCAGCACGTTGCAAAAGTCTCAATATTAAACTGTGCCGCCGAAACATAATTTCAGCCAATCAGCGCCGTCAAATATTTTGGTCACGTGGGCGCTCACGTTGGCGCCCATGTTGCTTACGTGCGTTGACGTGAGTTGTTTTTTAGACTCGTGAGTAACCAAGGTGACGCAGTATTTGGATGAGAATGGTGTGCAGGTGGAGTCGCCGGAACCTCGGTCCGCCCAATAGCTACTCTCCAATCCTTTTGAAAGGAGAAGTTTGGGAGATAAATTGATACTTAAAGACCTTGGACCGGACCAACCCGATTTGTATATATCACAGCAAGCTCGTGAAAAAGACAAAACGTATCAACAAGGCTTCTCACATGGCTAGCTGGATGCAAACAGGTAAATGCTATCTTTTGTTTCCCATGCTTGCTCTTCAAACAGCCGGGGACAGATACGATCTGTTCAGAAACTAGACAAAAGTTAAACAAGTACAAACCACAGACTGTCTGTGTCATGGAGAATACAGTCGCTGGTTTATTTATGTCTGTAGGCCGTTGTTGTGAGTCGGTCGGAGCATATATAGCGTTAGCTTAGCCAAGCTCCATTCAGGAAACAAGCATTCTAAAAGGTTTTTCGCCTGCCGTCTGTCTGCAGACTTGTCAAAGCATTAATTCATGGTTTTTACTAACCGGTATCAGTATGTTGTTACGTCGGCATCATTTAGAAACGTGTATTACAATTTAATCACGGTAAAATATGTTCATGTTGTTGTAGTTGTAGCTCCCGAGCCAGCGCGTCTTGTTTGAATGATGCGAGTAAACACAGCTGGCAGCTGCAGTGAAACTCGAGCGACTAGAGCGATGCGATAGGAGCGTTTAGAGCGAAGCGAATATTCGCATCGCGTCCGGTCTGAACGCAGCATTAAAGCGAGCTCCGCGCTGCACTGGAAACGCGCCATTACATCACCAGAAGTCCTAATTTAAGGGGTCATTTCTCCCAAAAAAATAGTTTTTACACGCCCTGTCATCCAACAACATCGACCCACCACACCGTCCCTGACCGGCTTTTGGCTAACATCCATTGCATCCCCACTTCCTCCCATCCGGTTGTAACCGTAGAGAAGTCGGGGCCGCATTTTTGATAAGGCACACTCACACACGCTTTCTTTCGTGTAGAGTGTGCATGGAAAAGATCTGTGCGGAGACTCCGTCTGGAGCCTACCGCGCACCATGTTCCCCAGGTCCCTCAGGAGCATGGGAAAACATAAGTGCACCACGTCCCCCACACTCACACACGCTCCGTGTAGAGTGGGCATGGACAATAGTGAGGAAGGCTCTCCCAGCCTGCCTCCAGCCCTGTATGGGGCTGATTGCGCACCATGTCTCCCGAGTCCATCAGGAGCATGGGAAAACACAAGTGCTTTATGTCCAGGGGGGGGGGGGTCAGACACCTGCTGACCCACAGCCACCCCCCCCTCTCACCAGTCATGCGTTGCCTCGGCAAGCACAGACGACGAGAAGGAGCCAGACATGTCCAGGAGATAACATTGTATGAACGAGCCTGGCGTAGACCAAGACGCCGAAGTGCATATATCTTCTACACTCACGCTGCTGAATAAGGCTGTTGACAGTCACAGCCCGTGTCGAATGTGCACGGACCCCAGTGGGGAGGGCTCTCCCCACCCGTCCATAGGCATGTGTAATGCACTCTCAGAGCCATCCTGTTAGGCGCTTCTTGGAGAGCTTTTCTAGCCACACCATCCCCAAAGCACACAAACAGCTGTTCAGTGCGTCAAATGGCAGCCGTGCGCTCTAAATAACATGCTAGCGCACGCACTGGGCAGAGGAGGTGCAATTTAGCCTCCCTGGCCTCAATATGGGGTGGCAATTAAAGCCACCTAACTGAATAGCCCTTGACCTGAACGAACTCCTTAGGCTCTTAGGAGTAAAGGAGGGGTTCGGTCTGAGTGTCGCCCCGCTACGGTCACCCCGGATCAAAAGGCAGCTTGGGTGCACCGACAGAGCGGTCAGCTCGGACACTCTTTTGGCCGAAGTCAAGGCAAGTAGCAATGCTGTCTTCCATGACAGTGCTTTCAGGGAGGAGAGATCCAGAGGCTCAAATGGTTCTGTGACCAGAGCCTCGAGCACCAACGGCAGGTCCCACTGTGGGGCGGAGGCGTGCACTACTTGGCGCTGCCTCCTGACCCCCTGCAAAAACCGCGACATAACCGGCTGACTGAAGGCTGACCTGCCTCCAAATCCCTCATGGCAGGACGAGATGGCTGCTGCATACACCTTAATTGTGGAATGAGCCAGCCCCCTGTCCACCAGTATCTGTAAGTAGGTAAGAATAGAGCCCAGCGTGCACGACAGAGGCTCTAGACTCCTTCCTTACACCATCGCCAGAATCCTGCCCACTTTGGCCTGTAACAGGCTGTGGTGGATTCTGCTCCTGCTGCTTGGATAGTCTGAATAACGTTGTCAGACAGCCCCACCTGTCTCAGCCTGTCCCTCTCAGGAGCCAAGCCTGGAGAGGTTGGCCCAGAGTGGGTAACGCCCCTATTGCCCCTGCTTCCTGAGACAGTGCTCCTCAGACCTGAGGAATAGCCCAGGGCTGGCCCCCCATCATCTGTGTTACCCCGCGTACCACGGAGCCAGGCGGCGATCTGGGGCCACTAGGATGACTGACAGCTGCTCCCGCCTCACCCTCTCCAGGGGGGGGAAGGCGTAAAGCAGCTTCCTTGGCCAGGGAGAACCACAGGGCACAGTGGCTGTTGCGCCGATTGGCGAACAGGTCCACCTCTGCTCTCCCGAACTGAGTCCAGACCTGCTTCACCACCTCCGGGTGAAGCCTCCACTCGTCTGGCAGGGGTCCGCCTCTTGACATGAGGTCGGCCCCCCCGTTCTCCCGTCCCGGGATGTGCAGGGCCCTTAGAGACGACACAATCTGTGAAACCCACAACCACAGGTTCTCTGCCGCGGTCAACAAGGCTATTGAGCGGAATCCGCCCTGCCTGTTGATGTACGACATGTGGTGCGGTTGTCGCTCATCACTAGCACATGTTTGCCCTGTATTAAGGGTTTGAAGTGCTGTAGGACCAGCATCACTGCTTGCAGCTCCAGGAGGTTGCTGTGCCGAGCCTCTGTCAGAGGCCAGCAACCACCTACAGCTCTCTCTAGGCACGTCCCCCCCATCCTGTCACTGAAGCATCTGTAAAGACTGTGATATAGGAGGTCACTTGCCCCAGTGGAGCTCCCCTCCGCAGATTCTCTGGGGACCCCCAGAATCGGAGGTTGCTCTCTACTGAGGGGGGGATGATCACCAGACGTCGTTTGTGTCTTGAGATCTACACGAAGGCCGGTAAGCCACCTCTGTATGCGACGTGCATGCAGGAGTCCGAGTGGCACTATGGAGTGAGCAGCCGTCATGAGACCCAAAGTCTGCATGATGATCAAAGCTGTCACCATCGCCCCCTGACGCAGCCTGCAGACTGCCCGCAGCAGGGATGCCTGTCTGCTTTCTGTCAGGGTGGCATGTAGTCTGCCTTCATCGAGCATCACCCCCAGATATTCTACCTGCTGGTGAGGTATGGGGGAGCTCTTCTTCCAATTGACCGCAACTCTTTTTCAACCCAACTTGGTTAGGTGTAGGATCAATTGGGCTGTGTGAAACATTGCCCATTCCCTGGACCTGGCCATGACTATGAGGTCGTCCAGATAAAAGAACACCCTCATGCCATGGTCCCGCAGCGGTAAAATGCAATCGTTTTTACTGAATGCATTTTACACACACATATCACTCTAGAACTAGAGTTACACTAGGCCTACGTAACCCACTGTTCTTCTGCGGAGATCCCTGAGACATTATGGGATCATGTGGAGAGAGATGACTCTTACTCTGGGATAAATGCCATCGTTTTTACTAAATGCATTTTTCACACACACATCACTCTAGGACTAGGGTTACAATACGTAACCCACCGTTCTTGTAACAGGGCCTCTTTTCGACTTCCTGTTGAAAGGAAACCTATCTCCTCCCAAGATGATATATTTGACTCTCTATTGCCCCTGAATGGAGGAGGGACGCTGCAAAGCTGGAGTGAGTTCCCAGTCTCAGTGTCATGCCCCTCTACTCTGTCAGTACACAGCTTTTGTGGGGCTTCCATTCCCCACAAAACTGTGTTCAGGGGACATGCCAGCAGCTGTGGAGCCAAAGCGAAGACGCTGTAGTATTCTCTGGTGGCCTACTCCGCTACCAAACCTTCCATAAAAAGGGAGTTTCGGCATGGGAGCTGACACAGAAAAGGGCCGATTTTCTACTGAGGTCCTTGAACGCACCGCGGCATGCTCCCGTGGGGCCGCGGCTCTGTCCTAATGCAGTCTCTTTGAAACGGACATTATGGTGAAAAGTGGAGAGATGACTCACAAGTTATACTATTATATCATTTGTTTTATTGTTATTACCGATGCACGAGTTGACTTAACTGTTGTTAACCCTTGTTGCTTTTGAACAATGAGCTAACTAATGATTACTTTCATAATGGTTTAATGTGCTGACTATTTTCTACATTAATAGGTGAAGGTCTGGTTTGTTCAAACTCTCAAAATAGTAGGACATGCTGTCATAATTACCCAGAGTCAGAAGTGACACCTTTACAATGTTAAAGCTGTTAGATAAATGTAGAGATGTAAAAACTAAAATATTCAAAATAGTGTAGTGGAAAAGAGATAATAATGTTAATAAAACAAAATCTCTTGTTTTGGACTGACAGTAATATTTCAAGAAATAGTAGATCAATAAATACACATCCATCAATCTGTGTGCATTTGTTGTGGATGGAATACAACAAATGGGGCTCTCACCTGTGATGCCTCCTCCAAACATTATAACCAGACTGTATCATTCAAACTAAGTAACAGTTCTAGCTACTTGACTTTAGACAAACAATTCAAAAGACAAAATCAACACAATTTATTGAAAGACCAATCTTTATTTTACGGTGCCTCTCCTTTTGTTTGTATTATTAAACCCTGTCAATCTAAAAAACTGAGCAACTCAACAGTTAACTTTATATTTCTTATTGTCCAAAGCATATATTACACTATTTGTTCCCCTCTCATATTCACAGGATGGATGATTAGAGACCAGATTAGAAACTGGGATAAATCTCAGTTTTATGAACGTCCTGTCTGTTGCTTTGGCCAGAGAGGGCTGAGGGTCTTTCCCTGCGAGGAGGACCCGGCCTGAGGGAGGAGGACCTGCACCAGCTGCACCTACAGAACCTAGCCCATGCTGGGCATAGCTGTTACCACCTGCACAGGCCTGTCAATTAACAGATTAACATTTAGTGTAACATGTATATTATTTCGTTTTTATTTAAAAAAAAAAGATGATGGTTCATGCTTGATAACTTTTAGTTCACATTTCAATAAATTGTATTTGCACTGCTTTTGTCCGTTATTCTTACTGAAAATGTTAGATTACACATTCACATCTGACTGGCCAGATTGGCCCCATTTATTTGTGGCATTGCAAACTCTGCGGTACAAGGCACAAGTGATGTGAAGCTCATAAAGTGAGGCAAATGCATTTGATCAGCTGACTTTTTTTTGTTGCCAAACTTTTTAGGCCTGACAATAATCACACTGTCTCTGAGGTGCAACGTAAAACACAAACAAACACACAAATGAAGTTCCTGTTAGACTACAAAACTATTCAGTGTGCAGGTCTTTGTGTTACAATTAGGGCTGTTAGTCGATTAAAATATTTAATCGCATGATTGTCCATAGTTAATCCTGATTAATCGCAAATTAATCGCACATTTTTTATCTGTTCTAAATGTACCTTAGAGGAATACGTTTTTAATACTCTTATCAACATATAAGTGGACAAATATGCTTTATGCAAATGTTTACTATCATTTGAACAATGAGAAATATTCTCATGAATATTAAACACAACAACCTCTGAACATTACAAATATTCGCCTCAATTCAATCTGGAACCTCTCTCATTCAATAATACAATACAAATGGTGTGTGTGTGTGTGTGTGTGTGTGTGTGTGTGTGTGTGTGTGTGTGTGTGTGTGTGTGTGTGTGTGTGTGTGTGTGTGTGTGTGTGTGTGTGTGTGTGTGTGTGTGTGTGTGTGTGTGTGTGTGTGTGTGTGTGTGTGTGTGTGTGTGTGTGTGTGTGTGTGTGTGTGTGTGTGTGTGTGTGTGTGTGTGAGAGATGGAACGTTGGAGCTATGTGTAACTCAAGGCATATGCTCGAACGGGAGCTGCCTGGACGCTTCAATCATGTTACGCGCACTATCCGTGCTGAGTGTGCTGACTTTTCGTACAATGTCCCACTGTCTGGCTTCCTGCATCAAGTCAAGTGCTTGGCGCAGTTGTCGGCGAAATGTCGCTCCTCTGTTTTCATTTAAACAGCTCCTTATATCCGTTAGCGCAGCTAGCTAGCACCAGATGCTAACAACAACAATGCACATAAGGTCTCTCTCTCGCTCGCTCGGGCCACACATACACACACCCTCCCGGTCCTCCCGATGGCCAGTCGGTGCCTGCCGGTGAGCGTGGAAGTGTGGTCTGCCACAAGCGGGCGGCAGGAGCGGGGCTGTCAGCATCAGTGGGGCTGTCAGCATCAGCTTGTAGATGGTATTTTAAACTCGATGCGCTCTGAAACTACGGGGCGGCCGAGGAAAAAAATACACATGCGTTAATCGCGTTAAAATAATTAGTGGCGTTAATAATTTTTTGCGTTAACGCGTTATTAACGCGTTAAATTGACAGCCCTAGTTACAATACAAGTGTCTCTTAGTGAATGTCCTGTACTGCTCTTAAATCTCATCAGCTTCTCCTTTCCCTCTTGGATGTTCTTCTGGACCCTCAGAGAAAGAGAAAATGGTGAAGCAGTCCTGTCTCTCAGGCGTGTCCTTTCCTAACAGAAATATCAAAAAACATTATTGCAGAGCAAGTGTGTTATTTAAGAAAGAGGTGTGTTTGTTTGTTCAGGGGCTATAAATATAATGATTTTTTTATTTGAATGTGTTTTTAAATCCAACAGTGTACTACAAAGATAATCAGATTATGAATAAACCGTTTTAAATTCATCAACATTGAAATAAATGTATTATTAAAATAATATTTAACTGTTATCAAAACTTAGTGCAACTGTAGAAGATTGCTCTGTTCGGTTGTCTCACTGAAATAATCACTTTTAACATGTTTTTTTACAGTCAATATGCAGAGACAAAGGGTCGCAGTTCTCACTATGTTCAATAATATTTTCCTTAAATACATTGAAATGTGAAAGTTGAACAAAAAAGTGATGTTGCTTGGTAAAATGTAAATGTAACCTTTTTCTAAGAAAGTACACTCAACATCACTGATGTGTGGGTGATCTAGTATTTAGTCATGTTTAATGGCATGTATATCAGTATATTAGAGTCATTACTTTATGCATTCTTTGTAAAGTATGAAAAAGGTGTACCTTGGAATCCGTGCTGAAGTTCTCTGCTGTTAGGAGTCCAGATCTGTCTCTCCTCCTCTGGTCCAGCCTGTCTGGAGCACCTTAAGGACACTTTGAACAAACAGATGTAAAGCTACATGCATGGGTTACATACTTCTTTACATGCAAACAACGTTTTATCTTCTTTTAAAAACAGGTCATAATCTTATTGTTATACTTAAGAAATTGCTGGATATCACAGTCCTTATACTGTATCAGTTTGATTGAGTATTATTGTGTAGGTCCTTTTTATGTTACTGTTACTGGATGAGTCAGTCAAATTAATTTGTTTTCATATGCCATATTCATATGTATCACACACGTAAGGGTAAGACACAAACCTATTTAACAAATGCAATGCAATGGATAAGCTTAATTTTCACTGAAGTCACAGATAACGTCATATCTAATATTTAAACAAATAATTTCCTTGTCACTAAGGCATTACGCTATTCATCGTCCTTAAATGCAGGCATTAAGTTACATGTTCCATTCTACAGCCACGATGAGGCTGTTTCTCAAGTGTGATGATAATAAAATGAAAAGAGGCATTGGTAATAATATTAAAAACAACAATGTTTGGGTCGTTAGTCGGATAGGCGGTTAGCTGCAATAAATAACTCCAGTTCAACAAACCATATTACAATATCTAAGGGAGCGTTATTTCTGGGCCATCTTGAAATGTGACGTTCATATTTTAAAAGATACACACATTTTATTGTGAGGTTGATTTAATATATACTAAGCCTCTCTTCAACAATACGTTGACGTTAGCTAGTCTATTTTATGCTATAGTAGAGCATAGCGAATTGAAATGAACCTTAACAATGCATACAGTAACCTAACTAGCAAACTAACTATCTAACGTACAAGGATGACCTTATTTGTGCAACCTCGCACAGAAACCTTTTGGTATACAGTAGCATCCCACTTAATGTTTTACACTCTTGGATGCTACGCATAGCATCGTTAGCACAGATGGAGCTACGATTGCTCAAATGCTAACCCAACTATAAAGATTTATTAACGTTAGCTTAATAAAAACACCAGTAACATAACAAAGTACGCAGGGTTGACTTACCGAAGCAACTGCATTCATGGACGGTCTGTTTTAACCGCAGATAAATCCTATATTTGCATGACGAATAGTCCACCAGGAACCAACACGGCCGAGTTCAAGTAGTGTTCTCCTCAATGAGCTGAGCTGCTGGAGCATCACGGAGCCAATGGAGCTAACGGAGCAAGCAGTGAGACAGAGGAGCTAGGGGCAGCAGTCCCGTTGTCATGAAGGGGGAATCTAACTATATACAGAATATGTTTTTGTGGATCCAGGCTAGAAACATGTTCATTTTCTGATGTTAAGTTGGACATTTTAACATAGGGTCTACGGGAATTTCTCCCATCTGCATCCATCGCCTACAGTTTGCAGCATTGGGCTTCACCGCACTGGGGTTGGCTCCGATAGGCCAGAAGTCGGTTTGATTGCATTCGGGCTGGATCGCTTATCCTGTCTGAGTAGCCCGGATGATGCTGCATCTCAATTGTTGACGTCGAATTTTATACACCGAATTTTTTGACATCAAATTTTAAACACCGAAATATTTGACGTCGAATTTTTTTCACTTGAATTTTTGGGATCTGAATTTGAACATTCGAATTTTTTTAACTTGAATTTTTACATTTCTATTTCACATAGGTAAATTCGGAGCAAAACAAATTCAGATACATGATTGTCAAAGTCATTATTTTCAATGCTATAAATTCGGTGTCTGATAAAATTCAAATACTTCTGTCTCTTGTTTGCTTCCATAAAGAAGCAGCCACGCCAACACACTCTCACTCCCTAAGCGTCCAATAGCGACGTTTGGTCAGTGTCCATGGCGTCCAATTGTGACGCTCCTAGGCTCCTTCAGCGTCATAAAGGGACGCAAATAGCTTTCAACTGATTGCAATGTATTCCCATCTGCGTCGGGATTTGACGCTCATGGAAGCACGGCATTCGTTTATGTCGGCTGCCCTTAAAGGCAATGTGAGCGTCCATTCCCATTGGATAACGGAGAATTGTACACCCGGAAGTAAGTATTCCTCTTACTGTCGATTGATTTTACAGTGATATCTGCACTACTCATCGACTAAAAAACACCAGATTATCCTTGTTAATTACACAACATTGATTGGTTTAAATTGTGTGCAATGCTTTTGTATTTTTCCCCTTCGATTCGGAGAAACAAATATTTTTTCTGAGTAAAGGATGGCAGAAGACACTACACTACCCAGAATCCCCAGCTATCGTTTGGACTACACCATGTGCTCTGTTTGACAAACCCCGTTTTTTTCACCATTCATTCCGATGGCTGGCGTCTATGTCACATGATCTTCAAATTTCTCCCTGCAGAAAAAGAAAACATGGCCGAACTTCGTTTTATTCTCGGTGGAAAATGCCTATTTAAAGTTAGTTTGGCCATTAAAATGAGTTTTGATGTCATTTGATGCGAGAAATATGAGTTGTTATTTCAGATTATGTGTGCAGTGGATGTACATGATCTTTAGTTTGCTAGTTATTACGAAGATTACTTCAGGAAATCGCGACGTTTTCATTGTTACCAAGGTGGTTGCTAGGGACGCTGCTATCGATATTATTTCTGTTATATTGTGTAACTGTTTAATGGTGTTATCTTTATTGCTACCCCCTTCCCCGTCAATGTATAGTGTTGGTCCACAGCCTAAACATGTTAGTTTAACAAAATACGCATCTAAAGATAGCCTACGTTATTTTCCCCTGTGCAATTCCAGTCTCACATCTCACAGCACATCGTCATTAACAAATACCGGAAACAGACCGAAAACATTTAAAAAAATAATACTTTATTCCGAGTGTGCTTGCTTTTCTCTTTGAAAGTCATCACATAACGGCATTGTAATACACGGTTCGGCTGCATTACATATTACATATCTGCCGTAGTTCTGTATTTATAGAGCCCTGATGAGAAGACCTCTAGACAAACATGAGGAACTGAAAACGTGACGTGGATCATAAATATATCAGCCATTAAACAACATCTTACATTTCTTTTCACACAATACGTCTCCTTGCAGTATCAACACTAATTCGGCTCACTTTTATATTTGATCCAATTGGTAGATAGGCTGTATTTACACCATAAAGGTGCACAGCTGATATAAAGGGACACCTGGTGCTTAAAGCATGTTATTGAATTTAATTATTTTTATTATTAGATATTAATAGGATCCCTATAAAGTATATTCATTACTCGTTATTCTCTACTAATAGTTCATTAAAGACTGTATATAATGACTATTTTGCACATCCCTTTCAAGATTTCAAGATGTTCTAAGGTTTATTGACATATCATATAGGCCTACACAACTGTGGTGTAGTTCTGCACTGAATGAAAAACTTGGGTTGCAGGTTCCTCAACAGTGCATTACAAGACATCTATCAATATTTGTGCATACCTCCAGCAATGTTAACTATGTTGAAGCACTTATTTTAACTGATATTATACATAATGTATTATACTCTTATAAGATGTATGTAGATATTTAATCTCCGGCCTTGTCAGGTATTGAACAATCAATAAATAAAGAACACAGAATTGTTGAATATAAAACACAGAATTTGTGTGATTATACTAAATGATTTTCAAATAAACACAACTGCATATTTAACTGTTACACATGCTGATGTAACGCAAATGTTCCAACTTGGGATCAATAAAGTATATCTTATCTTAAGCTGATCGATGGCTACTGCCATATTTGCACAATGTGCCTCTGAACCTTGACAAGTGCATGTTTCAGGCTTATCAATTAATGTAATGTAATGTTATCACAGGGGTCACACACATAAGACCAGCTGTTAAATAAAGCTCTTCTGACCTTAGCTGGCGTGTGGGTATATATATTAATACTGCCCATAATGGGCACAAGCAATTTTCACCCATTTATTAATTATATGTTTTAAATGTGAGTGTTTCCTGTCCCCTAAACCTCCAGGGATGTACACAGTTTAATACTAGCAACTTCTTATTATGGGAAATACGAAAACGTCTTTTAAAACTACAACTCCCAGTAGAGACGTGCCATAGAGAACATGTTGCGAAACAGAATAGCCAGCATGTGTAGTTCTGGGGACGGGGTGGGGGAGGGGGGACGCGGTGGACCCGTTCAAGTCCAGTTTTGGACAGTCTGCCGTGGTTCCATCCCATATCAAGTGCTGTTCGAGAATCGGCTTAACCCTCGGAGCACACTCTCCATTCACAGAGCTTGAGGACTATCACCGGGTTTGTCAAACAGAGCACATGGTGTAGTCCAAACGATAGCTGGGGATTCTGGGTAGTGTAGTGTCTTCTGCCATCCTTTACTCAGAACAAATATTTGTTTCTCCGAATCGAAGGGGAAAAATACAAAAGCATTGCACACAATTTAAGCCAATCAATGTTGTGTAATTAACAAGGATAATCTGGTGTTTTTTAGTCGATGAGTAGTGCAGATATCACTGTAAAATCAATCGACAGTAAGGGGAATATTTACATCCGGGTGTACAATTCTCCGTTATCAGTTGAAAGCTATTTGCGTCCCTTTATGACGCTGAAGGAGCCTAGGAGCGTCACAATTGGACGCCACGGACACTGACCAAACGTCGCTATTGGACGCTTAGGGAGTGAGAGTGTGTTGGCCACGCTGCTCCTCACCCACGTGACCAAGGAGATCGATCCAAAGAGCCCTTCCGTAAACACCGGGGCTCCCGTCCCGGGAGATCAACACGGTCCTTTTGGAAAGTGCCATGCGGCGTGATCCCTCACCGGGATATCACATGGCAGACAACGGCGGCGGCCACGATGAAGCTACAAATAATCACTCTGATCTGGTGAGGTGGGGGCATCTCCAGCAATGAGCGAGATGCCCAACACACCCGTGTTTATTTGCAGTCGCCCTGTCACGCGGTATCGTGTCACAGCTCTTTTCAGCTCCCTGCTTATATGGGGTCAGTTCAGTCTCAAAAATAAATAAAGGCACACAAAAGGATACACAAATGTAATTCCGGATTTATATATAAATGTCTCCGTCCACACACATATTTTTCAATGCACACACACAAACTTATCATTTTATAAATGTAAAAAAGTTTCACAAACATATTTCTGATCCACACACAAATAGTTACATCAAAAACACATTTGAGTGTTGTTACATTTATATAAAAAATGCTTTCTGTGTGTGAATCTCTGCATTTGTGTGTGGATCTCTCTGCATTTGTGTGTGAATCTCTCTGCATTTGTGTGTGGATTTTTGAGACTCCCCTGACAGCTAGATTCACACACACACTTTTTTTAAGAGGCGAGTGTCTTCGGCCAATCAGATGTCTGCTTAATTTTAAGCGAATCACATGCGTGTGCCCCCACGAGGGTGTGCCTAATGCGTTTCCAACGTAGTGTAACCAGAGCCGTATAATAGAAGAGTTACGACATCTCCGTTCACTCCAATGGACCACTTTTTTACAGCAATGGCGGATCATGGAGCCTCTCAATCGTTCCCCGGAAGTTAGCGCCAAGGCTAGCAGAGCAGTAGAGTTGCAGCATAATAGACCGTTCGTGACTTTTAAAGGTAAGAAGAAGTTTAAAGATGTATATTGCGGATATTATCAGTACATCTGATTCAAATGAACATGTGTATTAAAGGATGTTAGTGGATTATTCCTAAATTAGTAGATTTAGGGAACGTTTACAGATAACAGATCAAGCTAGGATACCGATCAAGTTAGCAACACACGTTGAACAGCCTTTTAATTGTAAATTCCGTTCTCCTAATGTCATTTGGTCCAACGTTGTTGAATTATAGAAGAGGGTTTTCTAAACGGGATTGTATGCGGGGGTGGAGGGAGTTAAATATTAGATAAATATGACTTTGGTGCGTGTAAGAGTGAGTGTTTTTAGCAGAGCCATATTGTGTCCTTGTGATTCTGTTGATTATTACCTGTCTGTATAATGTTGCAGCTCAGCTGATTTTGGATTGATGGCAAAGGGAGAGGGACTTAAGTGAGAGTGAAAACACAAGGTAAGTTTAATACTACTGTTTTATATAAGTAAGCATACTAAACATGTATTCTATCACTGTATTATATAAGTAATCTTGTTAGTAACCTACTGTATGGCAGGTGGAGGGGCAGTGATGTTACAGGTGGAGGAGCAAAACTGCAAGACTGCAAACTCACAAGACAGAGAAATCAAAGTGTGTTCTCCAGAGAAGAGGTTGATTTCACTTCAATTTTTTCATATTTTCTAAAGATGGAAATGGCACAACAAAAAAACATGAGAGCTGTAACCAAGACAACTGTAACAACATGAGTAGAGAGCCACCAAGGGTTTTCAAGTCCCTCTCTTACTCCATTTTGCCAACCCAAACTTCCAGGTACATGACGGGACACCTTGCTTGTTTTTGTTGTTTGCGCTCCTCTGGCTGGGTGCTGGCAGGTGGAGGGCAGTGATCCCTTCCCTTCTTCCTTCAATCTTTGAGACTAATGTAAGTAGAAGACATGGCACTGTAAATGTTTGAACATTTAAAATATTATACCACTTAAAAATAAGAAATATTACTTTAGTTGCTAAGAGTTCATACTTATTATACCTGTGTCACCTTTCACACTATCGCTGTGATCATGAGCTATGGGCTTTGTAGATACAGGGGCCCTTCTCTTTTTGACCACAGGGCGATGCACGAAGATGGTGGGAATAGCCTCTGCTCTCAACCTAGTCTTGCCCTTTTTTGTCTTGACAAACGAGTGACTTGAGGTTACTTCACACACAGAACAACTCAGTTTTGTCTGCCCACATACATATTCCATAGTGTTTGAATACACAGTATTAGGAAACACTTTATACTTACTGGACATGTTATACTCATTACATACTGTATATAAAATATGACCAAGAATGTGAGACAACTTTATAGAAATTCATATCACATCTGTTACTGATGCCATTTGTCATGCTTTGTTAAACTAACAAATAATAAAGTTCCATAACTTCAGTTGGGAACAGAGACCACACCTTATCTCCCCAAGGCAATTTCCCATCCAATAGGTGTGCTATATAGGTGTGTATAACCCTTTATCCTGCTGTTACTCCCTCTCTCAGCACAAGAACCAGAGGGGGATTCAATGGAGCCTGAATACCTGCACTGAGACCCTCACCCTGCACCCTGAGTCTCAACTCTCAGTATTTTTCAAGCCTTTCCCTGTTTTTTTTTGTATTAAACAAAACATTACGCTTTCCCAATGGTGTGGTTTTCGTTTTGTGAAAAAGTGCAAATGCAGTGTTTGTATATAAATCACATATTTTTTTGCTGTTGGTCGTGAAATTGCTCCTGCTTCCTCCGCTCTGTGTCAGTGGGGAAGCCGTACATTCGTACTCCTTTCTCTGAGCCATTTGAGCATCCCCAGGCAGCACAGCAAACCATGGTGGCGACTAGGAGGCAGCACAGAAAACCAGGACAACACGGAGGAAAAGGCATAGACAAACTGCATGATATGCTATTCAATGTTTATTGAATTCCATGTATTTGCAATGGATGTTCCTAAAACACATTTAACATCATCATCATGCTGCTGCTGCTGCTGCTGCTGCTGCTGCTGCTGCTGTAGTCATTTGATAGTCACCTGTCGGTCTCCTATCCTTTCTGAAAGCCATAAAGATGACATTAGTCATTTAGATAACTACCATGAATTTAAGAAAATGGTAGAAATTAATCTAATCTGAATTTTAAAGCATTACTTTAGATCCCCCCCCTAATAATTACCAAAAATCGTAGTTCTATCTCCTGTTATCATTGCATTCACATTGCCCGCCATGAACTTCCGGTGAACGATCCTCGTCTACATGAACCACGTGACGATAACCGTTTTTGGACTTCCGTTGTCGTAACTCTTCTATTATACGGCTCTGAGTGTAACCATAGACTGTATATATAAATGGACGTAGGGTCCGTGACGTCACCCATAAGATTCTGCAGAGTTGCCGTGAAGCCCTTAGTAGGCGGAGTCGGCCACTAACGGCTCGACAGTGACATCAGAGTTCAACTCCCGCCTGTTCCAGCCTGCTCCAAATAAGGGCAAAGAGGCGGAGCCGAGGCGGGACCTGCTGCCACCGAGCTGGAAGTTCCAGAGCTAGCTGAAGCTACCAAGCTAAGCTAACATGCTCCCCATCTGCACACTGCCGTCGCATTTTACGTTTCTAAGGTAAGCGGACATGAAACTATTCAGCAAAACTATAAATATTATTCTAAGTTATTGAGTTTTAGCATAATACTTCAGAATCTTAAAACCCCTTAATGTTTGTATGCAATTGTGCTAAATTCAACACTGGAATCAAGCAAATATTAATATGTTTGCATGACATTAGTTATTTGTATTTTGATATCACTTAACTACACGTTTAATACATTTAAGTCAAGCTAAGGTACATGTGATGGTAGCTAGTTAGTGCTCTTACCTGTGAGGCCTCCTCCAAACAGCATAATAACCAGACTGTATCATCAAAACTAAGTACCAGTTCTAGATCCTTGACTTTAGACAAACAATTCAAAAGACAAGTAAGGGATAATGTGCTGCGACGCGGTCATTATGGGGAAAAGAACACCGACAGGCTGATCAGGAGCCCGACGCGAAGCGGAGGGATCTAGATCTAACCGCCTTCTGGAAAAGCTTCACAAGTACGTAGGTACGCAAATGCGCTTTGTGACACAAGTGACGGTACGTATTTCAGATTACGCACATAATTGCGTACCAGTTATGTGCACCCCTGTACCAGAGCCATATTATTACTATTATATGGCTCTGCCCTGTACTACAGCAAAAGTATTCTGCGTCGGGACTTCCTGCAACAACACCACGCCGTTATCAAAGATGTTCTATTGAGAAGACGATCACTATGTGACAAAAGTTTTCAAAACCGTGGCTACTGAAATCAATCTTACTAACTGCTGTCTGTGCAATTTACTCCGCGCGAGTTGGCAGACTCTATTTTGCTTACTTTAACATCATTTCTCATGGTGGGGCTAAGCCATTTCTTGGTATGGGTGTAGCCTACCCCAGCCATACCCAGCGCTGCCACTGGTGGCACGTATGGGGCGGGCCATTCTGCACATGCGTTAAATGCGTTAAATATTTTAACGCAATTAAAAAAATTAATTACCACCGTTAACGCGATAATTTTGACAGCACTAATATATATATATATATGTAAAGTACCATGTGTACAAACAATATAACTGATTCTCTTCTGTTGAACATGTTGGATTGTGTATTGTCCGAGTCAGGGTCCTTTTTATTTTTACTGTAACTTTGGAAGTTGTGTTACCAATTCTTACTGTTTATTTGATACCCATTTGGTAATGCAATTAATAAAAACAACAAGGTTTGGGTTCGTTCTTCAGATGACTGATGTTAACGTGTAAGCTCAATAATGCTCCAGCTCAACCAACCATATTGTAATATCTATGTAATCATCTTGAAATATGACATTAATAATTGTAATATACACATCTTATTGTGAGGTTGATTTCACATACACTACTTCGACGTTAGCTTGTCTACATACTTGAGCATAGCCAATTTAAATTAACCTTAGCGATGCATACAGTTCTACCTACATAATAAAATATCTCTCTACGTTACAAGGATGACCTTATTTTATCAACCTCAAACAGAAGCCGTTTGTTCAACAGTATTATCCCACTTAACGTCTATTTTGTTTTAACCTTTATATATACAGTCTATTATTTTAACTTGGAGGCTACGATTAGCATCGTTAGCACCGATGTAGCTACCACTCGCTACACGCTAACCCAAGCCTTAACATTCATTACGTAGCTGATTAAAATCATTAACACATAAATAAAGCACTCGAATTTCACTTACCGAAAAAACCACATTCATGCACCGTCTGTTTTAACCGCAGAGCGAGTCACAATAGTCCGATATATAAGCATGAAGAACAAACAACCACGGCCGGCTTCAAGTTGTGTTTCCTGGATGAGCTGAGCAGGCAGAGTCCCTGTAGCTTCACGGAGCAGCTAGCAGCAGCAGCAGTCACTTGACAGAGCCGTCACTCAATGTGACCACGCCCTAATTTATACAAACATTTTAAGACCTAATATAAATAAAAGGGTCGTGTTAGAAAACAATTCACTCACAGATCCATAATCATGAAGGTGGAATCTAACTATATCGATAATAAAAATGTATGGATCCAGGGGTAGAAACATGTTATTTTCTGCTGTAAAGTTGGGCATTTTAACATGGGGGTCTATGGAAATTGCTCCTTTCTGCAGCCATCGCCTATCGGCCAATATATGAACTGCAGTGTGTGGCACTTCCGTATTGGCGTCCCGGCTCTTCCCCAGAGTTTGCCGCTTGAGTGTAACATCTACGCGGTTTGCGGAGTCTGGGGGTGTGAAAGTTCAGTGTTAATCTCCATCAACATGGCTTCTGGAAGTGGCTCTCCCGCTAACAGTGTAAGTGAAGTATAATACTTCACATCTTGTCGTTAGTCATGCAATAATCTCAAACTATACAATATTACGTTTGCTTAATTATAAAGCAATATTTGGAACTTGTTTAGTAGGTTTAATTGTGATGTAGCTAATAAGCTAACATTAGCTAGCGCTGTTAAGTCTGTCTAAAGTTTCTGTATGCTAAATTGGTTGTACTGCTATCAAGTATTATCTTTAAATGAAGTTGACGTTATTGAAAATAACTGTTTGACAGGGTCTATCGCCTCAAGTCGAAGTATATTGCCGTTCATGATTAAGTATGTTTAAGCTATGAATGGTTGCTTTGTTACTATGTATGTATTATGTGTGGCATTTAATACTAGCATGTGCGAACAAGTAAGCTAAATAATGCTAATGGACAACCAGGATGAGTAGGATCATAAAGTCACTTAGCTAATGTTAGTTGGCCCGCAGAACACTAGTGGGCAAAATCAACGTTCTAATCACAGTAAATACTGTGGTAGCAAAGTAGCGGTGGGCACCAGATTGGAGATAATTAGAGAGATAATCTTGTAGTAGCTTGTTTACCGACCATTTTCAAACAGTATTGCTGTTGGCGCTGCCCTTCTGTTGCCCACCAGTGTTCCACCACCAGTGAAGTCAGCTGTTTACTCCTATATAACCCAGCTGTTGACTGCTTTAATGGGCAGGTGCCATCTTACCTTAAATAACTCATTATACCCTACTGTCCTACTAGGGCATTGCGTTCCAAGAATGCAGGGTTGTTGGTTGTTCCTAGAGTCTCTAAAAGTACAATGGGAGCCAGAGCCTTTTCTTATCAAGCTCCACCTTTGTGGAATCAGCTTCCAGTTTGTGTTCGGGCGGCAGACACCCTATCCGTTTTTAAGAGTGCGCTTAAGACCTTCCTTTTTGATAAAGCTTATACTTAGGGCTGATTAGATTCAGCCCCTAGTTTTTCTGATATAGGCTTAGTTTGTCGGGGGACATCTTACTTCTTCCTTCTCTCTGTCTATACCTGTGTACTCTCATGTTCCCATTAACCCAGCTTCCCCAAATGTCTTTCTTTTTGGTGTCTGTATACGCCGGGATCCGGAGTCATGGATGATCCTGTGGTCCTGTGTCCTGGATCGCGAGCCCTGGATCTTGAGTCGTGGCTGTGGTCCTGGATCATTTCATTTAATTTAATTTCATTTCATTTCAAACCTTTATTTAACCAGATTGGTCCCATTGAGATCATAGATCTCTTTTTCAAGGGAGACCTGCAGCATATAGGTTCCACAAAATCATAAGTCATGGATGGAGATCCTCGTGGATTCATCTTCCTATTATACACCAACCCAGTCTCACGGCATTTCGTGTTCACCAACACGACTTTTAATCTATTGATTCGTGTTCACCAACACGATTTGCCCCTTTTTTTCGTGTTGCACAGCACGATTTTAAAAGCAATGTATTTCTACTGGTAATGTGTTTCGTGCCTGCAGGCTGCAGCACGTCTTTTTCTCCGGTCGGGTCGTGGGAGACCGGAAGCTGTGTGGTTCATAAAAACATGTTCTTACTCAATATCAAGCCACAGTTATTGCTTTTATTTTAAATCGTATAATTTCGGACTTTTGTTGCCGTCTGTGAGGAAAGTAAATGGGGCTCAGAGCCTCAGGATACTGAAATCTGTATTTTTAAATATTTTTTCCTTCTAATTTGTTATTCTTTTCAAAAAAACACACTGTTATTTACTCACCAATAACACACAATTATCCTTGCTTTTATTTATTGATTTAATTCCATAATCTCGGGCTTTGTTGGTGTCCGTCAGGAACTGAATTTCAAAATAAAATAACCGGAAACAGACGTAGGCCTATAAGGGACATTTCGAGCATTATTGCGATTGTCAACATTTCTGAGTTTAGGATGGCCGAATACACTACACTACCCATAATCCCCAGCTATCGTTTAGGACTACAGTCCCCGTAAGGTTCCGCAGAGCGTCAAACAGCTGTGTGAAATGGAACGAAACCACGCCAGACTATCCAAAACTGGAATCGAACACCCCCCCAGAACTACACATGCTGGCTATTGTGTTTCGCAAAATGTTCTATGGGACGTCTCTACTGAACGTTTTCGTTTTTCCCACAATTAGAAGTTGCCAGTATTAAACACATTGGTGTTATCAAATGTAAAACATATAATTAATAAATGGGTGAAAATCGCTTGTGTCCATAATGCGCAGCATCAATATATAGCATTAATATATACCCACATGACAGCTCATTGCTCCTTTGTAATTCTACTCCACTACAATTCAGAGGTTAACCTGGTATTTTTACTCCACTGCATTTATTTGAGTTACTTTGCAGATTCTGATTAATTATGTGAAATATAAACAACCCTTAAATCAGACTTTAGTTATACCTGAGTAAAATTCAGGTAAGGTGATTGTCAAGTGCCAACAATCAGGAGAGATATTTGATATGTATCTGCAATTGACATGAATGGAAACGAGTAATAAAGTATATTAATTACTCATTATTCTCTACTAATAGTTCATTAAAGACAGTATATTATGGCTATTTTGCACATCCCTTTCAAGATTGTCAAAGGTTTATTGACATATCATACACAACTACGGTGTAGTTATGCAATGAATGAAACACTTGGGTCACAGGTTCCTCAACAGTGCATTACAAGACATCTATCAATATGTGTGTACCTCCACCATTAAACTGTCATATTCTGCACATTTCTTATTCTATCTACATACATAAGAGTATAATTCATATGTATAATATCAGTTAAAATAAGTGCTTCAACATAGTTAACATTGCAGGAAAGCAATATATTAGACGTTAAGTACTTTGTCAGGCTTAATATTTATCTGTAGATAGATACCCCCAAAAACCTTAATCTGTTATTTAATGTTGAAATAAAGGTTAATCCGTTTTTCTGTTTTGCACCTCCTCCTATTAATATCTTTGTACATCCTGCACTAAACTGTTTTATTGTAGAGATCACTTATAGTATCTTCTTGATTTTTATATTCTATATTTCTATATTTATACTTTCCCCCTATGAAAGTATGTACTCTTAATATTTTTTTAATCAAATATAACACATAAAAATAATAATTCAATAACGTGCTTTAACCACTAGGAGGTGCACACAAGGTGCACACAGCCATAATAACTTTGTATTATTAGTGTGTATGTACAACATCTGAAGATGTATAGTTTTATGCATGCTTTCACATAATTTTACAGCATATCGCTATACTATTTCAGACTCAGTATTTACATTCTTACATTCAAAGAAAATCAGTAATATCTTTAAAAACTACAGTCCTTTTCTATCAGCTGTGCACCGTTATGGTGTATATAATATATAACCTATCTATGAATTAGATCAAATGTAAAAGTCAGCCGAATTAGTGTTGATACTGCAAGGAGACGTATTGTGTGAAGAGAAATTGAAGATGTTGTTTAATTGTTGATATATTTATGATCCACGTCAAGTATTCAGTTTCTGCAGCATTTCTTCAGTTTTTCCAAAGGTCTTCTCATCAGGGCTCTCTAAATAAAGAACTACGGCAGATCTGTAATATGTAATGCAGCCGAACCGTGTATTACAATGCCGTTATGTGATGACTTTCAAAGAGAAAAGCAAGAGCACTCGGAATTAAGTATTATTTTATACTTTTAAAATGTTTTCCGGATTTCATATAATATAAACACCAAATCCCAGCATGCATTGTGGCTAACACATCCAATCAGCGAGCTTAAAACCATAGCTGAGGATCTTGGGGGTAATCGCTCGAAATGCCTACATCTGTTTCCGGTTATTTTTATTTTGAAATTCAGTTCCTGCCGGACGCCAAAAAAGCCCGAGATTATGGAATTAAACCAATAAATAAAAGCAAGGATAATTGTGTGTTATTGGTGAGTAAATAACAGTGTGTTATTTAGAAAAGAATAACAAATTAGAAGGAAAAAAAGATTTAAAAATACAGATTTCAGTATTCTGAGGCTCTGAGCCCCATGTATTTTCCTCACAGACGGCAACAAAAGTCCGAAATTATACGATTTAAAATAAAAGCAATAACTGTGGCTTGATATTGAGTAAGAACATGTTTTTATGAACCACACAGCTTCCGTTCTTCTTCGACCCGACCGGAGAAAAAGACGTGCTGCAGCCTGCAGGCACGAAACACATTACCAGTAGAAATACATTGCTTTTAAAATCGTGCTGTGCAACACGAAAAAAAGGGGCAAATCGTGATGGTGAACACGAATCAATAGATAAAAAATCGTGTTGGTGAACACGAAATGCCGTGAGACTGGGTTGTATACACACGTGCATTTCCAAACATCTGGACTACCTATGTTGCAAATGTATTATCTTTTCAATTTACACACGGCATCTATTGCACGTCTGTCCGTCCTGGGAGAGGGATCCCTCCTCTGTTGCTCTCCCTGAGGTTTCTCCCATGTTCCCTTTAAACTGTGGGTTTTCTCCAGAAGTGTTTCCTTGTACGATGTGAGGGTCTAAGGACAGAGGGTCTAAGGACAGAGGGTCTAAGGACAGAGGGTCCAAGGACAGAGGGTGTCATATTGTCATACTGATATTCTGTACAAACTGTGAAGTCCACTGAGACAAATGTAACATTTGTGATATTGGGCTATATAAATAAACATTGATTGATTGATATATTTTCCATTAGTTTACAGAAAGGTAAGACTTCATTACATGCTACTCAAGCTAGAATGATAACAAACCACAGGTGCGCTCCCTAACAGGTCCGTGGCGCAACACACTCTCTATAACCAGAGTTGGGTAACGCGTTACTGTAATAATATTACTTTTGTCGGTAACGGAGTAGTGTAACGCGTTACTTTTATAATTCAGTAATCACACTACAGTTACTAACATTGCTCCGGCCGACACGCGTTACTTCGTTACATTTATAAAATAATCACACTCACTGACAGACAACAGTTATGGAATACTAAATAAATAAGTAATTAGATACCTTACCGTTACTGCGCTCATAAAGAATGATAAGAATAATGCGTCTTGAACTGGTTTCATTAATTAGTGTCTTGACCTTTCACAGACTGATAGCTTGTTGTGGTTGGCTGGTAGCCTATTTTAGAGCACATACAAAGAAAGACTTGTGTTATGTCTTCCTTAATGCAATAGTAATTGGGGGAGCAAGTGGAGTCTCGCAGAGGCAAAACTGTGGCGCGCTTACACTGCACTGTAGGTGCGCTGCAGTCTGCGTGATCTGCCTGTAGGGAGGGGCGGGCCGGCCCTGCTGCGAGTACAGTAACGAGTAAAGTAACAAGTTACTTTATGTAGAGAGTATAACGAAGTAGTGTAATATATTACTTTTTTTTAAAGTAATATGTAATATATTACTTTTTTTTAGTAACGACCCCATCTCTGTCTATAACACAGTGAATTATGTCCCGTAATGTTCCACCACAGTGTATACATTAAACATTTTACTTAAGAAATTCTAGTTCTTTGTGAATCTTGATATTATCATGTAAAAAGTACGAGAATTAATTAAATATATTTTACTACACCAAAAAGTCAGTTTTTTGAGCGTGTCTACCTGTGTGCATGGCTGCACGTCACCAGTGTTTAGCCAAGCTGCTAGCTAGTGAAAGGTACTAGCAACAGCCTTGTTTGTTGTCTATGAACATATTGATCATTTTAGGGTTGTGGCTTTGGAGGGAGGCCTAAAAAGACGTGCAAAGATAAGTGGAGCCAACTCTGAGAACTTCCAGCTAGACTATGCGGCTTTTGCAGCTAGTGCTATATAGCTACTTTAATTTGACAATATTTGACAATGTTGGACTGAGTTTATGGTTTGAACCTTTTTTAACCCAACTTACCCTTGCAGCCTTCTGCAATGCAACCCACCCTATCTTTAAGTTAGCTGCTGAGAGTGCTGTTTCAGGTTCATTCTGTTGTGTGCACCAAGTAAACCTGAATGTTTTCCTTACTTTAAGACGTGCACGTATATGCCCCAGTGGGCTGCTTCAGCAAAGAACGCCCTGAAATGTTTACAGTTACTTAGAATATCCAAATAGCAACAACAGTTTTCTTTCTATGTTGGCGATGAACAGTAGCAGTAAATCACCAAAGGTAAGTAAAACACTCTATGGTTATTTTATTTGTTGAATCCCTCATTATTGGCAGGAACAAGCCGGAAAGTAAACTATACTTTGAGAAAGAAAGGGTGTAAGACAACAAGTGATACCTTGCCATTGTAGTAAAGATGTTGCCTTCAAAAGTCGTTGAGAATTACAAACAGATCTTAAATAACATAAAATATGAATAAATGACTACAAAAACATATTGAATGCAGTTTTTTCTCCATACATGCAAAGGTGTTTAGGTTGCAAATGGTCATTAACTTAAACACAGTAGGATGCAGCTTCTGAAGATGAATGTTCTCACACAGTGTTTATTAGCCCAAAGCTGCTAGTATAATGAGAGGTCTAGGCTTCAGAACATCCAGCTTGTGATGCGCCTTGATCATTCTGCATTGTGAGCTACTGTCATGTGAATGATGGCCTCTAGGTGGCAGCAGTGAATTATGCTGCCAGCTGTGACTCCAGCTACTCTCCATGTTCATGGCAAAAAGCTACAACATATTTGGAAATGAGTGTGTGACAAATAGGTCACTGATTTCTGAATAGCTTATCAATATATATATTCCAATTAATGTTCCATGTCTCTACAATACAAACAACAAAGATATTATAATGCTTAATAGTATCACAAATAATTGCAAACAGTTACCCCTGAATATCCCCTTAAACCAAAAGTATGGATCTTTGACTAATACTGCTTTTATATTTTGAAAGTACCTTTTTAGATGAATAATTACTTTGAGGCGTATGGGAATATATAGCAGCCCAACCCTGATCTCAGGTCTGTGTCGTGTTTATACCCAGAGACAGAGAACTCAACATAAATCACACTCTCCACTATCCAACTCAACAATAATATCTTGAATAATATATGATAGAAAAGGAATTGGAGTTACAAACTGTTCAGCTAAATAAAATGAAAACAATACGTTGGAAGACAACATTATTGAGAGGTCCATTAGTGCGAATAATTTTAAAATATTAATTTAGCCTCAAATAAAAGACTACTACCCATACTCATTTGAAGTGAAACATGGCACTATATATACAAAATAAAAGAAATACAACGTTTAACAACAATAAACAACAATATCGTGTAGGATAATTTACAATTACAACAAACAAAAGCTGATACATTCAATAATTTCCTTATTCTTATAAGTGTACAACAATCGAAGTTAAGTAAATTAGGTATATCATAAACAAGGAATAAAACACAAACACTTAAATGAAAAGTTCTAGGCTAAAATCTCATTCTGTTAGATACAGAATGTAGAATAATGATTTATTATGCATTTCATTGTTAACCTATCATGCATTTGCGTATGAATAAGTATTTCATTTATTTAGATACTTTTATTTAATTAAATACAAAAAGTGCGTGCTTTACATGGGTAAGTTTGAACCAATAGGAGATGAGTGCGATGCACTACGTCAGACCTAATGGGCGTGCCCCAGGCGTCGGCTCGGCTCCTATGTAGTAAGCGGAGTGGACTGTAGCGCTCGCGCTCCACAGAAAGTGTCTCCCTCTTCACTGACAGTACAGGCGGACAGGGGGCGGACCTGCGAGAGGAAACTTCACAGAAACAATAGCATTCACTCCGCTGACCTCCATATAACTGATGTTAATAATAGCGGTAATATTTCCCAAGACAGTCACAGGTGACTGCTGACGGGTTGCAACGCTGTCTAGCGCCTGGGGAAGGAATAACGTTAGCAGGAAAACGGAGAGAACGGTGAGGTGAATTAACGTTTGGGAAATAGAGAAGGAGGACAGCGATAAGTACGCGGACTGATCCACAGGTAGCCCCACGTTAGCTGCCGTGGCACAATATATCAAAGTGCAGGCGGGTCATGCGGGGCGCCGCGTCGCAGCAGTAAACGGCGGGGAAGAGAAGAGGCAGCACACCGAAGAACCGCAGCGCCGCTCTGCCGCTCCGTCTGCCGTCATAGGGAAGAGCCACAATGTCCCGGAGAAAGCAGAGCAAACCCCGGCAGATAAAGCGTGAGGATAAAACAGCTCTTTTTGTTAATGTTGTCATTTTGTTGGAGTGTTGTCGTGTGCTGTTGTTGTGTGTGGTGAGCGAGCCACAGGCGCCCTGGGAAGAAGCCGTGTGTTGTGTGCGGCGCTTCGATGCGACTGTGCGGTCATTATAAAGTTAATAAGTGGTGTGAAACTCTGCGTGCACACCTAGCTGTCTCCACAGTAGTTTTATAACACTTTTTTTTAATAGGTAAATGTAGCCTGAAACACAACCTAGAACCACAGAGCACACTGTTTTGCGTTTGATGATATCAGCAAATAAAGCTTTTTAGTAGCCTAGTTCAATTGAGTTCAAATACAGCATTTCCTCAGAATAGGCTAATGCGTAGCATTCACCTTTACTAAGACTGTTATTCAAACTCATGTCCGTAGCCTACCACTTTGGTAGCCGTGCTATCTAGACTGCGCTAGAATATAAAAAAACGTTTTTATTTATTACCCTGTTAAGAATGCTTTGTCCATTGGCAGCTACAACTGTAGCCGTCGCTTCCTGTTTAATTCTGTTGTGGAAACGTCAGTGTTCTCTGAAAAAGCTGATGTGAACAGAGATACAGCAGCGATCCGATGTGAGCCCAGATTAAGATTAAAATTGGATATTTTTTTATTTGTTTTCTGTCTGAGGCAGCGCCGGGCCGCCGTTGCATTTTCCCCCTGGCTTTTCACTTCTTCTTCCAGAGATGGGCCGTCAGATAGGCAGCCTGCAGATCTATACCGATAGCTGCTTACAATTGGATCTTTTTTCATCTATCCCTTTAACTCAATAATGCATCTCGGGGCCGCTGGGAAGGCCTTTGCTCGGTCCCGCTTTTCTCCCTGCTTGTACTTCTTCCTGTTCATAGATTTGTGAAGCTCTTTAGTTTGTGACTGATGTTCGAAGTTGATATAACAGCATATTAATGATGTTGCCTTTTCAGCTAATCTCAGTCTCAGTTTATATCTAGTTTCATACTGGAGATTAAAGTTTAGGAAGCGACAGCTGGAATGGAACATTGACAACAGCAGTGGTCTGTGCGTTTGATCATCAGATCACGGGGGCGTTGGGGAACTCCAGTTCGAAACCCGCTCCCGCCCCACTGCGTCAGGCCGCTGTGTCCTTGGGCAAGGCACTTCACCCGGATTTGCTCCACAGTAGATGACCAGTATGATCTGTGTGTGTAATGTGTATTTGTAAAGTGCTTTGAGAGTTTTTGATAAAGCGCTATAATAAATATAAGGATTATTATATTATTATTATAGTACAGTGTGTTTGGTAAGTTATCACATTGCACACATAATAATATCTTGTCATCAGTGATTGTGTCACTGTGTTCCCAGAAAACCTGGCGTCTAAAGCAACATTTGCAGGCTCGATGTTATCACATTACATAAATACAAAGTGATATAACATTTTCCTATGTTGGCTCTTGTGGCAGTTGGTGTATTTTCTCAGACATGATATTAGATAAAGGCATGCATTTTTCATAGTCTATGCAAACCTCACTTGTAAGCCATGTACGAGGTAAAGGGAGCATTGCATCATGTCACTGAGTTGCCCCCGAGTTACTGAACATGTCTCAGTAAGCTAGGAGGCAGTGGAGGAAGTACTCAAATATATATACTTTTACTTAAGTAAAAGTACCACTGTGGAAATAGTTTTCTTACACGTTAACCTAAAATTCCTGCATAAAAAATGTTAGGCAAGTAAAAGTACAACATTTACAAAGCCAAAATATATGTAAGTTAAAAAAAAAAGTTGTCTATTATGAGGCCATCAGGCCATTCTATGCAAAACGAACCATTTCAGAATAATTTTGGAATTGAATGCAAGAATTAATGTATTAATGTATAACTAGGCCTGTCACGATAATTAATTTTGTTGGACGATAAATGTTCCCGGAAATTATTGCGATAAACGATAATATTGTCGGCACCGTTGTAAGACCATTTTAGACCACTGACACACTGATAATATATCATAATAATTCAAGTACATCCTTTCAAACAGAACTTTGTATTGAACATTCAACATTGCAAATGAAATGTGAAATAATATTCAAATATATAAATTATATATAATAAATAAAACAAATACATACAATACCAAAACAATAATAAAAAAATAGAGCTCTCTCTCTCATATATAAATATAAACAAATAAATATGAGCACACATTGTCTCACAAGCAAAAAAAGACCTCCTTAAAATAGCAGTCAAGTGTACAGTCCACTGTCCATACAAAGACCCAGATGCCTCAACAGGCCATATCCAATCTGTATTTCCAAGACTTCGAGCAAGGAACACCAACATGTTTGCATTGTCGGGCAAATGCATCTTTGATTGCAAACTGTGGTTGTGTTAAGGTTGCTCGTATGCTATCTGTATGTTGCTTTTTGTATCTTTTAATGCTAGGCCAAAGATAGTTTAATCACAGAAGATACAACTCAGTTTAACTAAATGTGCACCATCTAATGTGATCAAGGATATCGGCTGGGCTGCCATGAAGGATGTCTCTTGATGAGGTCCTCTGATGTGCCACTGCAAGCAGTCTATTTAGTCTTTCACTTCCTGTTTCTGACATGTTGCCATGAAGAGGCATATCAGCTGTGAACGCAGCAGGCTCCTACAGTAAGCCAGCAGCGAGGCCTGGAGATGAATCCCAGACCCTGAGAGAGAGAGAGAGAGAGAGAGAGAGAGAGAGAGAGAGAGAGAGAGAGAGAGAGAGAGAGAGCAGAGAGAGAGAGACAGAAGAGAGAGAGGAGAGAATGAGAGAGCAGAGAGAGAGAGAGAGGAGAGAGGAGGTGAGGAGAGAGAGAGAGAGAGAGAGAGAGAGAGAGGAGAGAGAGAGAGAGCGAGAGAGAGAGAGAGAGAGGCCGTCTTTCTCAGGCCCTTGGTCCACCATGCCTCCCTCTGCCCCGGTTGAGGCCAGCCAGGCTCTCAGCCCGTGACTCTCTTGTGATTTGGCAGACATTTTGATAGGAAAGAGTGAGGAGTGATAAGGACGTTGTTCGACTGGGGTGTGGGGGTTCAGCAGAAGGAGGGGCTGCTGGTGCTACCACTATAACCACTACTATTAATGCCATGTGTCCAGCATGTGGTTTCAGCATGCTGTCACTGGTTCATGTCCGGTCACAGAGTAATATACCTCCAACTTCCTCCCTCAGAATGATTCATACTACTTTCTATGGAAAGTTGCATTCATCTAAAGCCCAGTGATTGTAGTTATTTAGTTGGAATTGAAATATTGGGCTGTGCATTATGTGAGCTGATTGGTTGATGAACTCAAATGCTCAGAATCTTCATAAGAATAACATAAACTGCTATGCAGAAGTCTATAAGTGACCCCTTCATGGAGCCCACAGAAGGATGGTTCAGCCTTTACATCACCAATGCATCATTACCATAACTCAGAAGCCACCTGCTGCTGTCCCTCAGCAATGTGAATGAAACAAACAATGCCTTTTAGGTTTAAATACATTATTAAAACAAATAATAGTTAATGAAAACTCATTTTCTTGTTAGTTTTCATTCAATTGACCTTACTTTTTGGGGAAGAAACTGGTAGACTAGATGCTACCTGCAGTATGGGCCGACTTCTAACCTCCAGTACATCATCAAGGCCACATGACGATGCCTGGGTACTAGGGGTGTAACGGTTCACAAACATTTCGGTTCGGTACGTACCTCGGTTTTTAGGTCACGGTTCGGTTCGGTACGTTTTCGGTACAGCAGAAAAAATTATCACAAAACATAACATGTTTTTTAAAAATTATTATTAAACTGTGAATAATGTATTCACTCAAATAAATACAAAATATAATAAAATAAACATTAAGGTGCAGCATTTCGATGAACTGAAATAATCTGTATTTGAACTTTACTGTACTAGTACTCACAAAACATAAACTATTAGTTTTGGGTTTTTAATTATTATTAAACTATGAATATTCACTCAAATAAATATAAAATAAAATAAACATTAAGGTGCAGTTTTTCGATGAACTGAAATAATCTGTACTAGTACCTTAGCAGCCAGTGTGACATTATGACTTGCTTGTCATTGTATTTTCATGTTTTTTTAAAGAAAGATGAACTTGTCCACATTGCTTGCCGAAAGGGCAGATCTGCTGGCACTAGCAATGTCTCCTGCTGTGGAGAACACACCCTCTCGCTAGGGACAGAGGTAGTAGCAGATACAGCCAGGTAGCGCTTTGCTAACATGGCAACATAAGGATATTTGCCGTTTGTAATAGCTTTGGCTCGGTCTGAAGTTTCTGCGAGTGGTGGAGGCTTAAATGCTAGCGGGAGTTGGGTTTGCACTTCAGTATTTTGGTACCGGTGATATTCACGTTCGGGTGATGCCTTTTCAAATGAGTGTGCAAGTTTGATGTATTGCCAGCCGCGTAACCAATGTTAGTTGAACAATGCCGACAAACAGCTTTGATTCGGTCCACCTGTCTTTGTCCGTCATCCTTGTACGTAACTGCGAAACCAAAATGTTCCCAAACCGGAGACTTCAATGATGCTGGAGGATTTTCGAGCTCAACTTTATCTGCGTTCGCCATTTCGACAGTTCCTCAAATTACTGACTACATTTGAACGCATCCCTCTGACCAGCTCGTCCAATGAATTGACTTGCTCGCTCTATGACGCGTTGATCACAATGGGTGCAAATTACTCTGAATGCTGCGACGCAGCACCTGAGATTACTTCCAAGAAGTTGTTCACGTTCTCAATTCTTTACGTTTAACGTTATATGCGTTCGGTACACTTCGGTACACACGTGTACCGAACCGAAGGGCCCGTACAGAATAATTTCGGTACGGGTACGTGTACCGTTACACCCCTACTGGGTACTCATAATTGTATTTGTGTTGACTCAATCACTATCCGAGTATCCTGTACAGTAGCAAGCAGTATCATTTATATCAGTCCCAACCAGGGATGGTATCGGCCCTTCAGTCAAGAGTGTGTACGTTCATGCTGCCGCACAACTGATGCAGTTTGGTGAAATTATGAAATCTCTAACTCAAATAAAAAAAATGTAAACCACCAGGAAAAACAACAATTTACAACAACAACAACAACAACAAAGACATTAAGACAACATAACGTGGTTATATTTTTCATTTCCCCCCCAGCCACCATGGATTAGGTCCAGGGCTTTCTGCAGGCCCATAGTTGAAGAAGAGAAGCGGTGTTTATGTAGCAGATAGATATTTGTCTGTTTCTCTTTGTGCGTCATCCTCCCCAACGGTTGGTGATCTTTCAGCCTGATAAGGTGTCTCTCCTTGATCGGGAGATAGGAGACAGGCAGGCAGCCCACTGAGGCTGAATCCCTGGGCTTATACTTTGGCGGTTGAGATGGGAGACATGATAAGACTTGGCGGCGATTGCTGCTGCTGATATTGCAAAGCAAAAAGAGATCGGAGGTTGAGCAGATGGAAGGAGGGATGGGAGACGGAGGCCACATTGTAATTACATCTGGCTGCTGCATGCCGTTTCCTTTAACTTGTTGCGTTGATGTTGGTTGTTTTGTTTGTGATTGGCTGGGGATGGATAACGTGATCATTTAAAGATGAGACATGCAGAGAGAGGGCTGCTTAACAGTGTGGTGATAGAATGGAGGAGAAGAGGAAGTGAAACAGACGGAGAACGAGTGGAGAAAGGGTTTGGAATACAGAGCTGCTATGAATGTGTTGGAGTGTGCTTTCAATGGCAGCCCCCCCGCCCCTTTGTGGAAGATGTGTGGGGCTGATAAGCAGGCCTGCTGATGGTCGATGGATAACACTCTGCAGATCCACACTGCTGATTGGCCGTGTGGGCGTGTTTCCACTTCTTCCCTTTTCTTTCACAACACTCGTGAAGAACGTTTTAAAAGACTTGTTTGAGTGCACTGCAGCTGAAAGGAACGAGTGACTGTAACACACACACACACACACACACACACACACACACACACACACACACACACACACACACACACACACACACACACACACACACACACACACACACACACACACCCTGGTGGTTCCCCTTGTGTTTCTTCCCCCCTTTGTTCTGCTTTTAGCTTGATGTGAGCTTCTGATAAGCCGCAGGGCCTGATCTCTGGAGCCGATAGCGATCGCCACGTGAGATTAGAGTCGTTATCAGGCTGGAGCAGGCAGGAGCCGCAACAACAACAGGCCCAGACGGGGGCAGCGGGTCGGACCCGGCAATCAGGTCCAGCCCTAATGGGATTAATGTTGTTGTATAATTAGATTATAGGTGTGAATGCATTTCTATTCTCACTTCCTCCTCCTCCTCCTCCTCCTCCTCCTCCTCCTCCTCCTCCTCCTCCTCCTCCTCCTCCTCCTCCTCAATCTTCACTCCCCTCTCTCGCCTCCCTAACAAGCACTGCCATTGATTAATTTAATTTAAATTAATAGCACGTATTACTCACTCCAGATGATGTGTAAGATAGCATTTACATGTTGGGGAATTTTGGTGTTCAGAGATTATTATCTCCACAGTGTTTTTCCTTTTATTATTACATTAGTTTCTGTTAAAGCTTGAAACTTGAAGAGCGTACAGTAAAACAGAAAGGGGGGGGGGAAGTTACAGCACCAGCAGGATGACTCGCACTTGATTCTACTGACGGATATTAAAGTGGATAGATGGTGACTGATTGGACGCAAGCGATTCTCATGCTCGCTATCAGATAGCTTGGTTTGAGAGTTGCATGCTTGCAATCAGTCACACACACATAGCATGCAGTAAAGTATCAGCACGAAACACACACACTTCAGAAACAGAACTGACCCCGTCTTCAGTCCTGATTGGATCTCTGTGAGGAGAGTCTCTGAAGGTTCGAGCTGAACATCCACTTTCCAGAGCACTTCCATACCTGAACATTATTGCATTTGGATTCTTCTCTTCTTCTCAACACTCTTCCATCATGTCCAAGTGGACTGCCTGTTGTCCTTGCTTGTGTCTAAGGCCTAAGCTTGTTCTCATTAAAGTGTGTGTTTGCACTGCAGCTCTCCGAGCAGCGCTGACAGAGTGTGTGCACGGCCTGATAGACCAAAGGGGGAAGTTGGCAGGGTTATAGAGGAAGCACCGTTTGTGTTTGGTGTGTGGATGAGTTATTGCCCTTCCCTGCTATTTACCAAGGGGGCGGCCTTGTTGTGAATTATGGTTCCCCAACTCAGCACCGTTGTAAAACGATGTCACCCTTGACCTCCGCACTGACGACTCTGTATGAGGGAGGAGAGAACACATCGCCTGGCCAACAGTAGCGTAATGGAGGTCCAAAGTGTTTGCTCCAGCAGTAATTAGCACTCTTCCCAGGCAGCTTTGTGAGGGCTTAGCTCCCGGCTGACGGGCTCCCCATCGAGATGCTGGATGTTTAACGAGAGTAACCGAAGAATACCAGCTGCTGCTCCAGCTGCTGCCCCTTCCATAGGATCACCGGTGTGAGGACACGAGGCAAGCTGTCATCATCATGATGGAAGACAAGTGAGAAAGCCTAGGGAGTGCACAACAATGGCAAATCAAAGAACCCAACGACGTTATCGTAGGAGACCCAGTGGAGGTCAGGGGGTCACGTGGAGAGTGCAGGGCTAAAGCAGCTGGGTGTAGTAGCTGGTAGGGTTTCTTGTGTCGGAGAGCTGGCTGTCGTCCACAGCTCTGATCTTTGGTCAGGATCACTCTGGACACTCAAAGAACAGTGTGTTCAGTGTGTGTGTGTTTGAATATATGTGTGTGTGAGAGAGAGACAGCCAGTGTTATGACAAGCCCCCCCCAGAGGCAGTGATAAGACAGGCCATTTGCTCCTACTGTGCTGAGCGCTGTGTTCCAGGGTGTTAAGGCAACCTGGGCAAACAACACCGCCTGACCTGCTTTTACAGCCGCCACACACACACACACACACACACACACACACACACACACACACACACACACACACACACACACACACACACACACACACACACACACACACACACACACACACACACACACACACACACACACACACACACACACACACACACACACACACACACACTGTCTCTGTCTCTGTCTCTGTCTCTCTCTCTCTTTCTCCCTTTTGTCTCTTTCTCTCTTTCTCTCTTTCTCTCTTTCTCTCTTTCTCTCTTTCTCTCTCTCTTTCTCTCTCTCTCTCTGTCACACAACACACACACACACACACACACACACACACACACACACACACACACACACACACACACACACACTAACCCCACACACTCTCTCTCTCTCTCTGTCTCTGTCTCTGTCTCTGTCTCTGTCTCTCTCTGTCTCGCTCTCTCTCTCTCACTTTCTCTCTTTCTCCCTTTTGTCTCTTTCTCTCTTTCTCTCTCTCTCTGTCACACATTCACTCTCACACACACACACAACACACACACACACACACACACACACACACACACACACACACACACACACACACACACACACACACACACACACACACACACACACACACACACACACACACACACACACACACACACATTCACTCTCCACCACCATCACCAATGGACAATGTCTGCTAAGCTTGAATTCCCAGACCACCAATATTAATGAATATTACCAGTCATGAGTCCAAGGTTCAAAGGTCTCAGCAGCCTGATAAGATGGTGTCTGGACATATCATAAAGTGCTTAATACTAGGGGTGTAACGGTAAAAGTTAGTATGGCGATTTCAGATAACACACAATAGCTAGAACCCACCTGTTTCAGCTGTGTGGGAACATTTCGGGTTCCCTGTGGACTACAATAACGATGAGGTGTGCGAGTGGTGGATCGGACGAGGACGGTGTGTCGGCGTTGTTCGATAGCGGTGCGGTATGCTAATGAAAACACACGCCAAACATGCTAAATCATATCAGATGCATAGATCAGGGGGGTGTACTACGAAGCAGGATGTTCGCTTGGCGGCTAACTTCAGGGAAAACTCCGGCTTTCCGGTCCTATGAAGCTGGTTCTCTTTTTAGCAGGCTAGATCTCCATGGTAACTTATGCTTAGCGGCTAACCTGGTCGGGACCAGGTTAGGTTGCAGGCTAAGAGCTCAACTCAGTGAAAGCACCGCCTGCTGACCAATCAGAGCTCAGTGTGCGGAGTTTAAAGCGATCAAGTCATATTACAGGAGAAAGGAAATACAGAAAAACTGCCGTTGCAGGAAAGACGGCCGGCAACAATCACCGACTGTGTGAACGTGAACATTAATAGAATATCACCTCCATCTTCAGAGCAATCTGACTATTATAACATTAGCGTTAAGAAAGCTTACTTAAATATCGGCCACAACATAAGTAACCGGATCAAAGTACTGCAATGGTGTCCTGTTCGGGGTTCCCAACAGAACCCTGGACAGGCTCCAGTATGTCCAACACTGTGCTGCTCGGGTCCTCACGCACACAAAGCCGTGGCAGCACATCACTCCCACCCTCATCCACCTCCACTGGTTGCCGGTCAAGTCCCGCATCACCTACAAAGTCCTCCTCCTGACCTACAAGTCCCTCCATGCCCTTTCCCCCCAGTACCTATCGGACATCCTTCGCCCACATGCCCCACCCCGGAACCTGTGGTCCTCAGACTCTGGCCTGCTCACCACCCCCCGCACCAAACTGCGACCCTTCGGGGACAGAGCCTTCAGCGTGGCAGCCCCCACCCTCTGGAACGCTCTCCCTGCGGAGATTTGCAACATCCCCACACTGGACGCCTTCAAAGGGCCCTCAAGTCCCATCTGTCTGCCAAGGCTTTCGGCCCCTACATCGATCTGTTGTTTTGTCTGTCTGACTTTTGTTTTGTTATGTTTGTAAAGCGACCTTGGGTCCCTTGAAAGGCGCTATATAAATCAAAGCTATTATTATTATTAAAGTAACATTAAGTACAGTCCGCGGCACATCACTTCATAATGTATCATATATCTCCTTATCTGAGTCAGCTGAGCCGTATCTGGCCGTGCAGCACTCACAGCGTCACAGACTGTATGCAGAAGTATTATTTTAAGCAACACATAAGTTGACGAAACACTCGAGACAAATGTAATTGAAGTCAGATCGTGTTTTAGACGGGCAGTGATATCATAAACCTGTTGATGTACGCATTCAACACTTTTACCAGCTGTATTCACCTTGCAGGTGCAGCTATGTGGCTTTGATCCTGATCAAGTGTTTAAGTCATGGATGTTTAAAGTTTAACTTCTTCATTTTTGACTAGTATTAAAGTTCACTTTTCATTCAGGAAGTATGACGCTGCGCTGTCAGTGCGCTTCTCCATGTTTGTGATTGGTCGAATGCTCCAGATACCACCCCTTTCATGTGAACGCGCACCTAACTAGATAGGACACGGCTGGCTTGAGCGATCCACTTGATAACCAGCGTCGTAGGACAGTTTAGCGAGAGCGCGTATGTTTTGGATTAGGCCAACCGGCTAACTCAAACATATCCAGGTTAGGTTGAACCAGCTTCGTAGCATAGGCCCCAGGGAAGTTGTTATTTATTTTTGAACAGTAGTGCAAGTTTCAGTTTCAAAATAAGGAACTCTGACATTTTGAATAATTAACTGTATTAAACAGTTAAAAACAAACCACACACAGCACCACACACTCGGATGGCAGCTAGATCTATACTGGCTGATTGAATCTAAAAGGTTTCATTCAAGCGTGTAAACTAAAAACGTATCTGAATGAATAATGTACTCTGATCGGTTACTTATGTGTGGCCGATATTTAGTAAGCTTTACTGTAGGCTGAAGATATATAGACAAGTCGGGATACTATGAAGATGCGAGGATGTATGTCCATATTCTATGTTAAGTTTACGAAGTTCACACAGTCGGTGAGTATTTTTTGTCAGAAGCGGTGCCGGCCGTCTTTCCTGCGACGGCAGTTTTTTCTGTATTTCCTTTCTCCTGTAATATGACTTGATCGCTTTTAAACTCCGCACCTGCGCTCTATCTGGTCCACAGCAGGCCGGTGCTTTCACTGAGTTGAGCTCTTAGCCTGCAACCTAACCTGGTCCCGACCAGGTTAGCCGCTACGCATAAGTTACCATGGAGATCTAGCCTGCTAAAAAGAGAACCAGCTTCGGATGACCGGAAAGCCGGAGTTTTCCCTGAATTTAGCCGCCAAGCGAAAATCCTGCTTCGCAGTATACCCCCCAGGAATTACGCATTTGGGAGATTGTTTTGCTTTTTCTTGTTGTACCGAACCGTGACCCCCGAACCGAGGTACGAACCGAACCGTGACTTCTGTGAACCGTTACACCCCTACTTAATACACACACATTCTTCTGCCATGACCTTTGACCTTCTACGCACCTGCTGCCAGTGCAGTCAGCCATCATCACGTCTTTCTGCCGGGAGAAAACCTTGGATCTGTTTACTGTTTGCATTATGTTTCTGTATTCTTTGTAGTGGCTTCCAAGCGATGTAACCGTCATGAAGGCAGCTTTTATAACCCACATACACATCACGGACTTATTGGAAATATAGGCCTTAATTCAAAACTATCCTTGGCATTATGGGAAAGCATATTTTACACAAAGCCACGGGCAGATGGTATTCCCTGATGGCCGATATTTAGTTTTTGGATACCAATATGTTCATGACAAAATGAAGCAATTCCACAGTAAACGTGTGAAAGCAGAGAAGACATGAGGAAGAGAAGAGAAACAAACCAACTGACAGCCGCCATACGTACAGTCACGAGCAGAAGACATGAAGAAAAGGGGACAACGAGTGAAAGAGGAAGCAGAGGAAAAAGGAAAACTGGGAGGCGATAAGGGCGACTCGGTGTCCGAGACAATGCGAGGAGAAAGAGGAGATGGTGCGGGAGCCTCCTGGGAGCCACCTTAACACAGGGGTCTAGACCAGCGGCTCCACACACACACACACACACACACACACACACACACACACACACACACACACACACACACACACACACACACACACACACACACACACACACACACACACACACACACACACACACACACACACACACACACACACACACACACACACACACACACACACACACACACACACACACACACACACACAGAGTGCTCCCCAGATTAACACGTTTATGGGTAAGGCTTCTCGATGAGCCATTTTGTGGAGCATCGTTAAGCTTCGGGGCGTGGGGGGGGTCCCTGGGGGGTCTCCTCTGGGTTTTGAACATGTACCTTCTGACTCACTTGTCAGGGCCACTGGTGCTGCAGTTCCCTCTGGCTGCCAACAGAGGATGATAAAAGTCATGACTTGTTTTCAGTAGTGTTGTCCTTGATTACATTTTGAAAAGTGAGGGCTGAGCTGCGGAGCTCCCTCTCCGTCTCAGTATCAGTGTGGACACTGTGAGTCATGTGAGCCAGCAGTGTAGCCGTGATCCGGGCCTGTGGATTGCTTTGTGCTTGTGTAAACCGTGGTGCCGTGCCTCCCCGACTGATAAGTGAACTGCCAATCAACTGGCTGTGCAAGTGTGTGTATAGTGGGGCGAGAGGTGTGTGTGTGTGTGTCTAGCCCTACAGTCCGCTCATAGACTATGCGGCATGTGCCATAGGTGGACAAAGTAATATTTGGGACATTTATTACAAATCGGTTACTACGTATAAAAAAAGATTTTGAAAGACAGAATTCCTTGTAAATACACACACAGAGTTGTCATGTCGGAGCTCTTAGGTCTGGAGATATCAATACGATCTTAATTATAGCTCCGTGTTCAGCTTCTGTAAACTACACTGTCTTTATTCTAAATGTGACAAATAGTCCCGAAGCTTCTGAAGGCATTCAAACAACAAGGACTGGCCGCATGAAGCCATGGCTCCCAGCCACTAGGGTTGCAGGATGATCGTTTCTGCCATACACATGTTCTTCCAAATAGACTTTACTACTTCATTTAAATATGTATTTATCCCTCAGTTAGAATACAACTCTAATATGGAATGAAAGGAGAGGTTTCAAGGAGACACCTTTGCACTTAGGGTCGCTACTAATGTGAGGACATTATGAAAGTGTACATTCCATTTTCACAAGATGTTATAATTCAATGTCTTGTTTTGATCCAATGCCCAAAACCCAATGACCGTCAGTTTACAAGCAACAAAGACAATGAGCATCAGTGATGAGCAGAGTATTGTTGGATCTGCTTGATTACTCGGTCACTTGTTCAAACTATGGTCCCGCCAAAGGATGTGGGGCCCCTGATGTGGGGCCCCTGGTGTAGCCTCGTACTGTTTATTTAACATATGCAATCTCACATCAGAACATCCGGATGGAACACATGACCGAATCAACACATCCAACATGTGACTCATTATTAATATCAGTAATGAAAAGTCTTTAAACTCTAAACATCTTCTCTGTCTGTGAGGAACTATTCAACCAGCGTGATGAATGGAGTCCCTGCTGTTAGATCCTTTATGATGGGCGTGTGGATGAAATGTAACTAACAGCCTGAGTGACAGGAAGTCAGCGCGTACACACGCCTCCCCGCCATGTCTCTATCAGGTGAAATAAGGAAGCCCTCCCTCCATGACCTCGACCTTCTCTCTCTAAATAATCTCCTCTCCCTCCACCCTTCAATTTATTTAAAACTCTACCCCTCCACCTTCAGTTCTCTATCACCCCTTCTTTCATTCCATCTATCTGCCCCCCCCCCCCCCTGCCTTGGCGCAGCAGGTCTTGGCGGTATGATAATGTGGAAAGTTGAACTGGCCCCATTACAGCGAGGCTGATGGTAGGGCAGATACGCCTGTTGATAATGGGTGCAGATAGCGCTGACACAGCGGTCCAATAGCCTAGCCCTGCCCCCCCCACTCCCTCCCTCCTTCCCTCACCCCTCCAACCCCCACCCCCCCCCCATTATCATTCCTGCCCACCGATGGGCTCCCAGAACCCTATCTCCTCTCCATTTCCACTCCTGCGACAGATAAGAATGGAAATACTGACTTCATAGCTGACTGATTAAAGTGTCTGCCTTTCTTGATAATACACAGATAAATTATGTTTTCTTCTTCTTCTTCTTCTTCTTCTTCTTCTTCTTCTTCTTCTTCTTCTTCTTCTTCTTCTTCTTCTTCTTCTTCTTCTTCTTCTTCTTCTTCTTCTTCTTCTTCTTCTTCTTCTTCTTCTTCTTCTTCTTCTTCTTCTTCTTCTTCTTCTTCTTCTTCTTCTTCTTCTTCTTCTTCTTCTTCTTCTTCTTCTTCTTCTTCTTCTTCTCTCTCGAAAAGGGTGGGGCGCACCATAAGGAAGAAAAACCCTCTCCTCTTTTCATTTCTTTTTCTTTTGTTGAGTTTTCTTTTGGAGGGGAGATGGAGTGCAGAGCGAAGGGTGGGGGCGATGGAGAGATTCTTTAGTGGGCACAGGATTGGAGGAGAAGCATTGAGATGTATTATACATGTGCATATCCTGTTGGCAGTATTGATGTGGCAGAAAGATCTTTCCGGAAGGGCCATCAGTGCTACACTGAATATAAAGAAGACCTGTATTACTGGCATTTTGAGTCGTTATAAAGGCAACAAGGGTGGCTGCAGAGGGGGGGGGGCAGAGAGATGGATAGAGAGATAGAGAGTGGGGGCAGCCCAGTGAACTCCCACTGCAGCTACAACCGTTTCCAGGTGGACCTTTTGATCACTGATTGCTCCAGTTTGATACCAGGACAGATCCTGATGGATATGCTCCCTGCATCCAAACCCTCTCCCCCCCCGCACACACTGTATCTCCCCTCCTCTCTCTTATCTTCAGCTCTCCAGCTCTGTGTCTGTCCAACTGCACTTCTGTCCTCCTCCTCACTGCTCTCCTCTCCATGAGGAGACATCCCTATCGGCACCATCAGGATGCAGATGGAGACGTGTCTGCTGCTGTCTGCCAATATGGCCTGATATTCAAGTTTCTGGATGTACGACGTCTCCACATTAAAAGAGATCAAAATCAATGGCACGATTCTGATTGGGTTTGCATCGTGTCAACTATAAAGCCATGACTTACTGGACCCTCTCAAGGCGCTTATGTGTGATGCTGAAACTAAGCACACAGCTTGTAATCCAAGGGTTTAATGAAGCTAGTAAATAGAAGTAAAAGTCCACTCAGACGTTGTGTGAAGACACTTGTACGTCCCGCTCTGCTGAAGTGTCCGTCTGCCGAGTCCTGCTGCAGCAGCACTGTGACTGTCTGTGACCTCTGACCTCAGTTTGGAGGGCAACATTGATTCAGCAACATGTTTCTTACACAGTTTAAAGAAAATAATGTCATGTACAGTTAGTATAGGGCTGCACGATTTGGGGATATAAATATAATCCAATTGCGATTTTTATGACAGATATTGTGATTCGATTTGCGATATTTGTTTTTAAGCGACTAGGAAGGTCGCATCAACATGCTCCTGTCTCCAGCACCCCGCAGCCCGAGCTACGAGTGAAAGAACTAAACTTACATGAAACTTCCGTTGGGTTGCTTAAAGTCAAGCTTCAGCTTAAGATTCACCCTGTAGTAGAAACATGTGATGGAGCATCACTAACCTGACTCAGATGCTTTGTTTCACCAAAGCATCTGAAGCTCCATTGGAAGCCATTTGGAGGCACTTTCAAAAATATTTGGCAGGTGATTGGATCAATCTGTCTATCACCTTCTATCATGGGCCACTTCTGATTGGTTAACAATGGCTGGTACATGTGGAGCACAGAAAAACGTTTTTAAAAAAAGTTTAAAAACATCGCAGGCTTTGCAATTTGATAATTGCATCATTTAAAATCGCGATTTCAATTTAAAATCGATGAATCGCTCAGCCCTAGTACAGTATCAAACGCTGCGACGTGCTGCGACGCGCTGCGTCATAACCCACCAGGCGCGTTTCAAAACGTTGCGGAGCGTCGTGTGTGCAGCCTCGCAGTTGTTGGATGAACGTTCCACTTCCTGCCTGCCTGCGCTGCGCCGCGTCAAAAATAGGATTCATCATATATTTTAGAAATTCCTTGCGGCGAGGAGCTTCTGGGACGCTTCGAGCGTCTGCGCGGCGCGGCGCAGCGGGTCTGGTGGAATAGCACCCATTGACTAGAGTGGCCGCGATCGGTAAGAACGCCGCAGCGCAGACGCTCCTGGTGGGATTAGGGGGTTAGGTTTACTAAACCCTAATCCATTCATCATGATACCTCAGTGTTTGTCCATTTCTCATTACTACACTGAAGTGTGCTCAGGAGGTCATATGGCTGTCCCTCCAGTGACTCAGGGAGATGTGGTGTTCTCCACAGGGAGCAGCGGGACAGCACAACGTGCTGTTTGTCCGGGCCACACTGTGACCTTGATAGATTACAGCCAGAGACAGAGCAATGATACGTCTGTGTGTGTGAAATGCCTTTTCTCAGAAATATGGTGTGTGTGTGTGTGTGTGTGTGTGTGTGTGTGTGTGTGTGTGTGTGTGTGTGTGTGTGTGTGTGTGTGTGTCTCTTGAACAGAGTGCACGCTCCTGCTGTCTCATTGTTTACCTTACACAGAATGAAGGTAAATAACATCTGCATTACAGTTCATTCCACATCGTCAGCTGACTTTAACTTGTTGAGGGCAGTGCTGCTGTTTGGTCACGTGTCCACAAAGAACAGGCCTAGAAAGGAGTGAGAAAAAGAGAGAACATTTTACAAAAATAACCAAAACTTTGATAAAAAGCTCAGATAAGAAAATGACGGTGTTGTGTGGGAGTTGATATCAATGTTACATATCTGTCTTTTTTCACTCTGCAAGCCGTTCTGTTGTTTTTTAGCCCTTATCTTGCTGCACCAAAATGCCAAGAACAAAAAGGGAAGAAAGAAAGAAATTACCGTGCAGATTATTCATGTGGGTTCGCTGATATGATGTTGATGCTAAAATGAAGACCAATAGCCTTTTTCATAATGATGTTTGTGTTTTTCCCTTGTGTGGAAAGGTTTCTACATTGTGGGCAAGCTGTGCGTTGATAATGCTTTCCATTGATTGCTATTACTGACACCAATTCATTACATGCACAGCCTCTGTCTCCACACACACACACACACACACACACACACACACACACACACACACACACACACACACACACACACACATTCTGCAGGACACAGATAAGCTCAGTCCTCAATCTGTCGCTAATAGAGAGGCAAACCAGGAGCGGACAGGTTGGAATTTCCACAATGGCAGGCCCAAACGTCGCCGTCGACAATGGTGCACCGTGATTGGCTGCTATGTGGTACAGAGCCTTCTTATGCTGACCCAAGAGAAGACATGAAGACAGGCAGGTCAGCAGCTTGACCCCACTTTACATCTGAAGCCCTAATTGCTCCTGCCCGAAAAAAAAGAAAAAAAAAGAAAAAGTTTTAACAACATGTTTATTTATTGACTTTGTGTGGTGAGGTGACGTGCAACAACATTAACCTTTCTGTTAGTCGCTTGTTAGCAGACCCTTCACGCGATGGCAGAGCGAACGGGTACAGGCAGGGCCCATAATGATAGCCCTATAGTTTAAATCTACTACCCACACATGAACATATGGAAATGGATTACAATTTAAAAATATAAATGTATTTAGGAACCTATCCATGTGATTTTTTTAGTGGGGGTCGACCTCAAATCCTCTATGGGGGTCCAGGGGCATGCCCCCCCCGGTAACATTTTATTTTTTATTTTGGAGTTAAATGCACCAATCTGGTGCATTTTGAGGGGAAAATATAGAGACTAGATCTATGGAAACACCTATATTAAACAGAACTGTATACATTTCAATAATCATAAAATCATGGCCATAACCAATAACATACCATTTCCAATATGAAAAAAACACTGAAACTTGTTTATTAATTTATGTTTGGTTCATTTATAGTTGTGAGTGTGTCTGTGCTCCTGAATCAGCCTCTCCTGTCTCCCTCCTCTCCCCCCTGCTCCTCTTTGAGGCAGCAGCAAAGACTAGTTTTCTCTCAACAAGTTTTAAAAGTGTATCTTACCTTTTTTCACCCAGTTAACTTTTAATTTATTTATTCATGCATATTTTACTAATCACATTACATTTCATTTAGCTGACGCTTTTATCCAAAGCGACTTATAATGACCGATTACAGGGACATTCTCCCTGGAGTAACTAAGGGCTAAGTGCCTTACTCAAGGGCACACTAGTGGTGGTGTTCCTGGAGGGATTTGAACTCACAGCCTTCCGATCTTCAGCCCACCTCACTATCCATTAGACCAATCACTACCCTCTCAAATGGAAATATGTGTTTACATAAATGGTGACCACACCGTTTGAGACCCACTGAGAACTTAGACTAACGAAACAACCAACACTTTCAGAGACTTTTAAAAGGAAAGAGAAACTGCCCCAGAACAGTGAAAAGGCCAAAGAAATAACAGCCAAGACAGCTGAATTCATCGCGTTGGATGACCAGCAGTTATCGGTTACCTTTTTCTCTCTTAATGCATTGCATAAAGATCGGATCGGGAAAAATCGGTATCGGCAGATTGTCAAAATCAAATGATCGGAATCGGATCGGGAGAAAAAAAAAGTGATCGGGACATCCCTAGTCGGCAGGCCACATCATGTGGACAGCCAGTCACCCTGTGTGAGGCAGGCCACTTAACAGGCCAGAAGGAGGCGAGATCAGTGCAAGGGAGCGAGGGATCATTGTCCACAAGTGAATCGATCGCAGATGGCGTCGTGGTCACGGACTAATACAAAAGAAAATGATACAAAAAAAAATGATACAAAAATTATTAAAACAAACCTAAATGGGTCGCGAAATATACTTGGGCGGCCGTTAATATACCTGGGCGGCCGTTAATATACCTGGGCGGCCGTTAATATACCCGGGCGGCCGTTAATATACCCGGGCGGCCCGCCCAAGTATAGTCTGTGTGGGAAACCCTGCAGTTTATTTTGTATCTGACTCTGCATGTTTTCCCCCAAATGTTAAACTTGAAATACGTTAAACAGTTGCCTAATGCATCCACGTGTGTTTTCATGGTGAGACTTCCATTCCAGACGTCATCACTCATTTGCACGAGTGGTGCTTGATATGTTGTCATTTCATACAATAACGGCTCCCATTTTTATCATGATTAAGTACACCTGTGGAAATAGGTTGACCAAAAAAAATCGGAATAACTGAAGGAACACTGTAGGAAGATACACGAAAAAAAGGACGGAATGATAAAGCATTAATATAATGTCTAAGGAATGTTATTGGCTTATATTTGTTATTTGCTGAGATTTGATTGGGTTATTGTAACAGAGAGAGAGGGAGGCGTATTATGTACTTTCCCCTGTCCTTACCTCTTTCTGACCCTTTGCCCCCGTCCCTCCACCTCCCATTCCCTCCCCACTGACTCTTCTTGTCTGTGTATTAGTATTAGCAGCAGCAGTAGTGTCCCCTGGAGTAAAACAATCTGCTGTAATCTATCAGCGTGTTATCGGCCCTATCTGAGAGCTGAAAAAGCCAGGGCCGGGGCTGTGGCGCCGCTCTCCGGAGCTGATAAAGTTTCAGAGTTCAGCGATGATGAATGTTAAGAAACTACACCCTCGTTACCGACGATGTGGACCTGGCAAAGCCAAGCGATAGGGAGGGGTGTGTGGAGGTGGAAAAAAGAGAAAAGGGGAAGAAGAGGAGGAGGGTGGTGATGGGATGGTGCGTGAGAGAGGAAAAAGAGATCTTCTTGGCATCAGGCGTGGGTTAAGGGGTCAGGCCCCGGTGGGTGTTTCTCCTTTTTCACACACACACACACACACACACACACACACACACACACACACACACACACACACACACACACACACACACACACACACACACACACACACACACACACACACACACACACACACACACACACACACACACACACACACTATTCTTTCCTTAGGTTTCTCTGCTCCTGGAACAGGCCACCCTTTCTTCTATTTGCTCACCTTTCCAAGTCAGATTTCTGTGTCAGTTATGATGTTTATCCAAACCAAGAAGCAATGTACACTAGGTAGCATTTCAAATGTCATTTTAGAATACAAAATGCACTTGTTCTTGGATACCAGTTAAGGAATTCATGTTTTTGAAATGAAAAGGCAAGTTCATCTAAATCTCTTTAGTTTCTCTCCTTGGATATTGCAGGGTGCCAAATACTGACACTGAATATTCATGGCTGTTTTATTGCGTACTACTTTTTTTAGTAACACTTATTTTTCCTAATATTTAGAATTTCTTATGAAAAGAACTGACCCGTGGATGTAAATGTATCTTCATGGCTTCTCGTCACTGATTACCTGCCTCTGTTCTGTCCACTGTGAGCACACGGAGAGCTGCTATCCTGCAGCCATCGCTGTCAGGCCTCAAAGTCCCCTGATTTGGATGCAGGCGATAAGAGAGGCAGTGCACAAAGCAAAGTGTACACACGGCTGATAAAACATTAGGTAGTTAGTCGATTGATGATGAGTTGGCCATGTTGTGTAAACACATGCTGGATGGTTGCAATCGGATGTACAGGACTTTTTGATTTGAACGTGGGTTAATTTAAAGAAACACGTGTTGGCTTGTGTGACTTTGTGGGGGCACCTTCACCTTAACACTCGTGCACACCGGATGTTTCTGAGTCCTATAAGACGGGGGTTGCTCCCTAATCTCAGACACGAGGTTCTTCACTTCTTAAGCGCACAAAAGGAGACCAAAAATGTGCAAAAGGAAGAATGGGGGAACCAGTGTGATTGTGACAAAGTTCATGAGCGTATAATAGCAGTTAATGCGTGGCGGGGCGCGGGCAGCTTTGTTCGCAAAGTGCCGAGCTCTTAATAGAATCTGATAGATAGAGCCTGTCTCCTCAGGCCTGTGAGGGGGGCGTTGGGCGTTCCACTCATCAAGGCAGTCCCCCCCTCTCTCACTCTTCTCCTTGTCTTACTGTCATTCTATGAAGGAATAATTTGTCAATAATTGGCCGTGTCATTCTCGTCAAGACAGTTTGATAAAGCGCTGCCTCTTCAGGGCCGGGCCGGAGAGTATCTCACAAATGGGGCGAGCAGCGAAAAGGCAGCATGTGGCAGCAGATCTGAGGCGGCGATAGGGCCATTAAGCGCTTTAGAAGTATTTTAGCTGAATTCACACAAAGCAAAAATAGATAAATAAATAATGAAAGGGGAAAAAGTGGAACATCAACTGTCAGGGAAGTGATACAGACTTTTAGAAATAATTTGGGAGGGTGAAAGATAAAAGATTATCCCTCTTTTCTGCCAACGTATTGCCTCCTCAGCCATCGCTGAGGCTAATTCGCGTGTGTGTGTGTGTGTGTGTGTGTGTGAATCCGATCCTGCCTCCGTCCAAATCACTCAGTAGTGTATGGCTTCCATTATCTGCTCCACTGTAAGGAGCAGGAATTTTCCAGAGATATCCCAGAATGCTCATTATCTTTCAAATATCGCTGGATGGCTGACATCAGATTGGCTACATTTCGTCTTCCCAGGCACATCACGCTGACCCCCCCCACCCCAAAGGCTGCAATGTTGTGAGACCTGTCTTTATTGAAGAAACGTAAGTGGAATAGCTACTCTGATCAACCCCATCCATACAAAAACAAAACCCAAGCCCACTGGCGCATTTCTTCATGCAGATGTATTATTAATCATTTGTTTAGAATGTAGTTCCGACGAAAGGAGAGTTGAAAGATTACTCTAGTGATTCACTGTTGCACTTTTACAATGGGGATTACAAGAGACAGACAAATGAAAAAGAAGGATAGAAATTAGAGATGTCCCGATCCGATCACGTGATCGGAGCCGATCACGTGATCGGAGCCGATCACGTGATTTTCAAAGAATCGGGGATCGGGATATTTTTTTATTTTTTATAATTTTTTTTTTTTAATTTAATGTTACAACACAAAAATGACCATGTTCACGTCTTAAAGTCATCCTGAGGACTTAGTTTTGGTTTAAAATGACACAACATCATGTATGTGTTGCTTTCTTTGGGCTTGTTTAGACCTGGTTGCTTATTTCTCTGAAATCTGGCAACAGAGTGGGCGCAGTGTCTAATAGTAGCAGTAAGCTAACGAGAGGCTACGTTCAGCTGGGGACTCGGGAGTCGGGACAGAGAAAATGTCAGGAGTTTGGAAGTATTATAAAATTGAAAGCGAAGGCAGTGTAACAGCCAGATGCAATGTTTGCAAGGCAGAGGTTCCGCGTGGTGGAAAGAACAGAGCTACGTTCAACACGACCAATCTAATACGCTACCTGAGAAACAAACACCAACAACAACACGGCGAGTACACAGCGGCCACTCGGGTAACGGCACTGAAACAACCGACACTTTCAGAGGCTTTTAAAAGGAAAGAGAAACTGCCCCAGAACAGTGAAAAGGCCAACACAATAACAGCCAAGATAACTGAATTCATCGCGTTGGATGACCAGCCGTTATCTGTTACCTTTGTTTTCTCTTAATGCATTGCATAAAGATCGGATCGGGAAAAATCGGTATCGGCAGATTGTCAAAATCAAATGATCGGAATCGGATCAGGAGCAAAAAAAGGTGATCGGGATATCCCTAGTAGAAATAGAACCCTGAGGTCCAGGTGGCTACATTTTGAGACTTTAGTTTGGGGTAGACTGATATATTGTGTTTGGTTAGATCCATAGCTTTCTGTGAAATAGATCTCTCACACATGAACAGCTCTGCTTTGTGATGCAGACTCTGTGATATGAATGTGAAGTCATCAACCCAAGCTGAAGCCACCCTGATGACATCACGTGACGTCATCAGGGTTCAGTTCTCAGGCACAGCTGCTCCAGAGCTCCATGAGACCTTACGACTGTTTTCATGTCTGGGCATCTCGTTCCAAGTTAACCAACAACTGGACTACAGAAAGCAGATCATTTTAGATCACCTTTAGATCCTCTGTAATCACTTGGTGTGGACGTTCTGCAGCGTTAACTCATCATTGACGGTAACAGGGAGATGCCCCCCCTCTCCCTCAGTCCAGGGATCTGACTGATGACAGTCTGCATGGCTCTGCTCGGTAAACCCACACTGACCCTTCAGTCAGCCGGCTGTGCTTTGCATACCTACTCGCTGTCTCCCTGGCATGCACATCTCTGGAGACCCAGAGCCGCTTCAGGAGGGCTCTCGCTCAGGCTGTGGGACTACAGTTTGAGACATTTGGGTTACACGTCCTTTTGCACAAGCAATGATCGGGCTATATGTTCAGTTTCTCACATGAAATAATATCAGATATGATAACAACTTTTTTCTTTTATATAGTCTGTTTCTTACTAACACACCATGTGTTGCTCCTTAGCGTTTAGTACAAGTATTGATTTAATAACTGGTTTGGAAGGATCTTTTATTTCTCACATCCATAGTTGCGAGATCATACTCTTCTTCTTCTTCTTCTTCTTCTTCTTCTTCTTCTTCTTCTTCTTCTTCTTCTTCTTCTTCTTCTTCTTCTTCTTCTTCTTCTTCTTCTTCTTCTTCTTCTTCTTCTTCTTCTTCTTCTTCGGCTTTGTTGGCTCAGCTGCAGTGCGTGTGTAATATAAGAACAACATGGCCTTTGAGCCTGCAGGCCGCTGAGGGGAACTGCAGGTGATTACTGGGTTGATCCTGTTCCCTCAGACTTATTCATTTGATCCATTGTTGACATAAAGACATATTTGTATATATTGTTTTAAAGCTCAATAAATAACAAAAAGACCTCTGACCGGCACTTTTCAAATTTTGTCCGGAAGATTTCAACTTTAACGGACATGTTGACCGGCGGAAACAAAACGGAAACTCTGCCGCACGGTTCCTCGTCCCTTAGAAGAGGCGGAGAGGTGGGTGTTTCTCATCTGCTGGCGGACTACCGGAGAGAACTACAGCAGAGCCTGAGCCCTGGCCCCTGCGTCTAAATCCACCGCGGAGAATAAACGGAAATGCAACCATGGCAACCATGCATGCTCGTGAAGTCTTCTTCGCTGCTTTTGGTGTATTTTGTGTTGGTAGTACAGCGCCACTTCCAGGCCCGTGTGGCTAGTGTACATCTAAAGCTGAGGCACTTGATCTGTAAAGCCCATTAGTACCATACGTTACTAAAGATTGTTTTTACAAAGGAAACATTTCAGTTTTCTGGGCAGACTTGTTGGCAGTTCATTTCCATTCTCGTATAAGATGTTATTTTTTAGAAATAATTACCACCAGAATGTATCTCACACGATCTCCACAGTGGCTGCTTTTCAGAAAGGGAAGCATTGATCAAGGACTCCACTCAGATGCTCACTTGGAGTCTCTCTGAGGGAGGGGCTCGTCCCCCTGCCCACCACTCTCAAACCACAACGTGACGATCTAAAGTGAGGAGGAGGTAACCTTGGAGTCCAGCATTCATTATTCATCAACAGATAGCACTTTCCCTGCAGGGCCCCTCAGAATGTAAGGGCCACAGTGGGCACACGCTGAGTGGGTGTGGGAGGGTAATGTTAGTACTGCCTATCCTCAGAGAGCGCTCTCGGAAGAGGAGACTTTCATCCCGCTGCTTTTATTTCACTTCAGCTCATCTTACATTCCCATTATTCACCACAAAAAGCCAAGCCTCTTCACAAAGACTTTCTGACACTGACGGGCCCCTCCTCCACCACGCACACACACACACACACACACACACACACACACACACACACACACACACACACACACACACACACACACACACACACACACACACACACACACACACACACACACACACACACACACACACACACACACACACACACACACACACAAAAGACCATGTGGAGGGCTATTATTAATCATGCTCCTATCAGCTCCTCACATCTTCTGCGCTATTTGCTGTTTAATCACTAAAATAATACAAAGAGGTGGGCGGTGATGCCAGGGTGGGGGTTTTGGGTTGCTATGGTGACCAAATGGAAAAGGTCAGGATTAGTTTATCTTATCAGTGATAGGGAATGGTTACTAATTACAGATAGGTACTACCAGTGCTTAGTCCACTGGGCCCTGCCTTAAAACACTATCAGCAATCCACACCGGCCTGATATTAAAATTATCTCTCAACACACACACACACCTGGCCTGTCTGAGGGCAGCAAGACACACACACTGCTCACTCATGGGTGTTCAGGCATTGAGCTTTTAAAGTTAGTTGCTCAGAACAAGCGTCACAAATTGCGGCTGTGAAGTCAAAATATAAAGTTAAACAGACAGTGAGCCTTGAGAGAAAATATAGTCCTTTCTTTCAAGAATTGGAAAGCTGGTTAATTGCCTGACTTTAAAGGTTTATCCCTCAACGCACCAGGAGGGGGTTAACCTTAATGCAGGGGTGTCAAACTCAATTTCATCGTGGGCCACATCAGCATTATGGTTGCACTCAAAGGGCCGGTTGTGACTTTAAGACTTTATAAATATACATATATAATATATGTAATATATATAAAATAATGTATTATAATACATAACTTCCTCTGCATTGGATTATTACCGGATAGGGTAATAACTTCATAATTAACCACGTCTGAAAGCAGAAGTCCAGGGCAAATAATTGCAAGTCTCTTCAGTGGGCATGTCACAAAACAAGATGCATTGTGGGACATGTAGTTTATGGGCACCGTGCTCCTGTAAAGTGGCGTGTAACCGTATAATAAACTTATTATATTCTTTGTATGCTCTTGCGGGCCACATTGAATTAAGTCGCGGGCCGGATTTGGCCCCCGGGCCTTGAGTTTGACACCCCTGCCTTAATGCTTTCAGTTTGAAAAGTTGTCATACACGTGCTCTCTGTTGATTTTGAACCAAAACATTGTGAATTAGATGATTAGACCAACAGGAAACATTAAGTAATTATTTTAAAATGATAATGATGAAAATGATCTTTTAAAACATTGCCTCCTCATCAATAGCAGACAGGTTATCTGTTCTAGTAGCCTGCCGTTCTATTTGATCACATAATCCTCTCCTATGAATGACTGGTCCACAGACTGTGTCACGGCAGGGCACGCAGCTGCAGCTCTGCTGACGGGGACATGGAGGAAGACTCCAGGTGGGAGACGGCGACCGTACTTATGTTCAGACCAAAGTCACGGCATGCTGTGCTGCACGGCAAATTGGAGGTCCCCATGAGGGGAATCATTAATTTTAGGGTGAAGACTTGGTTGGGTTTAGGGTAAGGTTAAGGGTTAGGGTTAGGCATGTGTTGGTTATGGTTAAGGTTAGGATAAGTCTCCAGGAAATGCATGTAAGTCAATGTGCGGTCCCCTGAAGTGATGTATACATGGTATATGTGTGTGTGTGTGTGATCTTGTCTCTGCAACCTCCCATTTATCATCTTTGACATTTGGCTGTACCCCCCTCTATCTGGCCATCATCTGAGGAAAGCACATTTCCCATCAGAAATCCCGTTGTGACTTTTTACGTTGTGGGGGGGGGGGGGTCGCTGATACTTTGGCGAGGCAGAGAGATACATAGATGTGAGCGAGCACATCTTGGTGTGTGTGTGTGTGTGTGTGTGTGTGTGTGTGTGTGTGTGTGTGTGTGTGTGTGTGTGTGTGTGTGTGTGTGTGTGTGTGTGTGGTGTGTGTGTGTGTGTGTGTGTGTGTGTGTGTGTGTGTGTGTGTGTGTGTGTGTGTGTGTGTGTTGTGTGTGTGTGTGTGTGTGTGTGTGTGTGTGTGTGTGTGTGTGTGTGTGTGTGTGTGTGTGTGTGTGTGTGTGTGTGTGTGTGTGTGTGTGTGTGTGTGTGTGTGTGTGTGTGTGTGTGTGTGTGTGTGTGTGTGTGTGTGTGTGTGTGAGAACATGGATGTTATCTGGGCACTGAGGGCTCCAGTGGTGCCCTGCCTCTTGAAAATAGCCCCTTTCTTTGCTGCTGCCAGCCATGCAGTGGGTTATATTTAAGCAGCTATCTCCTTTACATCCCTCTGCATGCTCCACAGGGCTATCGCACCAACACTGCTGCCACCATCTCACTTTATTTTTATTTTTATTTTAAGCCTTGTGACAGGAGGCGCAGATAAGAGATGCAAAGCCAAGTTGTGAGTGGCGTACCCCCCTCTTCTCTATTTCTGCTCTCTCTCCAACAAAAAGACTACCCCCCATCTTTCCATCTCTCTCTTCTCTTGTTTTTTCTTTTGCCTTGCTTGTCTGTCTCTTTATCACTTCTCTGCCCTTTTATCTCCCTCCACCCCTCCCCTCTCTCGTGGTATTTCTCTTTGCTTCTCAGAGAGGGTTTCCTGGTGAAAGCTTCCTCTTCTTGGCAGGGGGGGGGGGGGGCAGATGTACAGTATGCTGCTGCAGAGCACACAGACACTGGGCTCTGCCATGTGGAACCATGGCATATTGCACTGTGGCTTGATCTGTTCTTATTCATCTTCCATATACAGTAGGCAACTTCACTTCAGGTGGAGGGTGTGCATTCAAATACATTAGAAAGCCTTAACATGTACACAGTGTTGTTTACAAGTATCTTAACAATATACAATTCAGACGTGTATACTATCCACTATTAGCTTCTTGCAGATATGCTTCAATTGGTGTCACAATCTGTGGCTAAAAAAGCAGGTGTTCTAAGATAATTGCAGTACACTGGGGCGGGTATCAGTACTCATGTTGAGTTAGCCTGCGTCCTTAACAACCTGCTCCAAGGCAGCCCGTTCTCTTCAAAGTACACACCTGTGTTCTGGAGTCCAGTGACTGCCAGACTGAGTGCATACTTCTGAGTTCCGCATTACACAGAGGATCCCCCTCACTCAGAACCTACCCTGTGACTTGGAGTGGCTCCTTACGAAGGACGCTTCATTCAGGCTGACACTAAGTTTGAGCTCTTCTGGGAGCTAAGTGGAGTCCACTAAGGAAGGACGCCTTATTGTTTGACGACCCACAGCACTGCTATATGAGTGTTGTGCTTTGTGACGCGTGACCCATTCCTCAAGAGGGTTGAGAGGAAAGTGGAAATGATGTTTCACGTGTTTATTTCATTCCAACGAGGCAAATAGAGAATCCATCTTTCCTACAGAAACACCTCCTTTACTTTGTAAACTAAACAGTTCACCATTTAACATCTACTCCTTCTGAAACATCACTAACAGACACCAACTCATTTCACATCTGTTTTATATCTGACCATGTGAAGTGTGTACAGCTGTGTGTTACTGCCTGTCAGCTGTGTGTTACTGCCTGTCTGCTGTGTGTTACTGCCTGTCTGCTGTGTGTTACTGCCTGTCAGCTGTGTGTTACTGCCTGTCTGCTGTGTGTTACTGCCTGTCTGCTGTGTGTTACTGCCTGTCTGCTGTGTGTTACTGCCTGTCTGCTGTGTGTTACTGCCTGTCTGCTGTGTGTTACTGCCTGTCTGCTGTGTGTTACTGCCTGTCTGCTGTGTGTTACTGCCTGTCTGCTGTGTGTTACTGTCTGTCAGCTGTATGTTACTGCCTGTCAGCTGTGTGTTACTGCCTGTCTGCTGTGTGTTACTGCCTGTCAGCTGTGTGTTACTGCCTGTCTGCTGTGTGTTACTGCCTGTCTGCTGTGTGTTACTGCCTGTCAGCTGTGTGTTAGTGCCTGTCTGCTGTGTGTTACTGCCTGTCTGCTGTGTGTTACTGCCTGTCTGCTGTGTGTTACTGCCTCTCTGCTGTGTGTTACTGCCTGTCTGCTGTGGGTTACTGCCTGTCTGCTGTGTGTTACTGCCTGTCTGCTGTGTGTTACTGCCTGTCAGCTGTATGTTACTGCCTGTCAGCTGTGTGTTACTGCCTGTCTGCTGTGTGTTACTGCCTGTCAGCTGTGTGTTACTGCCTGTCTGCTGTGTGTTACTGCCTGTCAGCTGTGTGTTACTGCCTGTCTGCTGTGTGTTACTGCCTGTCTGCTGTGTGTTACTGCCTGTCAGCTGTGTGTTACTGCCTGTCTGCTGTGTGTTACTGCCTGTCAGCTGTGTGTTACTGCTTCTCTGCTGTGTGTTACTGCCTCTCTGCTGTGTGTTACTGCCTCTCTGCTGTGTGTTCTCACAGGGGTCACGTGTTGAGTGACCAGAAGAAAGTGTCCCACATGTCTTTGGAGAAGATATGTCTCTGAAACGGTAGCTTGCAAGTGAACATGCATCAGAGAGTCCCTGCCCTTTGAAATGACACCTTACTGTATTTGTTTTAGAAATGATGTGAACATGAGGTGTTTAGATCCACAAGAACTGCTCACACAGTGTGGTGTCACCCGGCAACAACTCATCACAGTGTGCCGTACTATGTGTGATGCTCCACTGACACACTATTCATAGTTAGCTTCACTCTCACTGTAGCAACTGTAATACGCACACACACACGCACGCACGCGCACACACACACACACACACGCACACACGCACGCACACACGCACACACACGCACACACACACGCACGCACACACGCACGCACACACGCACACACACACGCACACACACACACACACACACACAGCGTCCCGTCGAGGAGGCTTCTCAGTCTTGTCTCTGTTTGCCAAAGCTGTTTTCCTTGTCTCCTCCGGGTGTTTAGTCTCTGGAAACTGTAGCTGCACAATGGACACGCCGTTTCAGGGCAGACACGTGAGAGGCGAAGGCCAGAGTACTGGAGAACGTGATCAGGAGGAGGAGTGAAGAAAACAATGAAGGAGGAAGATGAGTAAGTTAACCTTGACAGGGAGGAAGAACTGAGTGAAAGTGAAGAGTAAGAAGGAAGCCAGGGAGATGGGCAGAGGGAAGGTGAAGAGTGAGACAGAAGGAAGCCAGGGAGATGGACAGAGGGAAGGTGAAGAGTGAGACAGAAGGAAGCCAGGGAGATGGACAGAGGGAAGGTGAAGAGTCAGAAGGAAGCCAGGGAGATGGGACAGAGGGAAGGTGAAGAGTCGGAAGGAAGCCAGGGAGATGGACAGAGGGAAGGTGAAGAGTGAGACAGAAGCCAGGGAGATGGGACAGAGGGAAGGTGAAGAGTGAGACAGAAGCCAGGGATATGGGACAGAGGGAAGGTGAAGAGTGAGAAGGAAGCCAGGGAGATGGACAGAGGGAAGGTGAAGAGTCAGAAGGAAGCCAGGGAGATGGACAGAGGGAAGGTGAAGAGTCAGAAGGAAGCCAGGGAGATGGACAGAGGGACGGTGAAGAGTGAGAAGGAAGCCAGGGAGATGGACAGAGGGACAGTGAAGAGTGAGACAGAAGCCAGGGAGATGAGAGGGAAGGTGAAGAGTGAGAAGGAAGCCAGGGAGATGGACAGAGGGAAGGTGAAGAGTCAGAAGGAAGCCAGGGAGATGGACAGAGGGAAGGTGAAGAGTCAGAAGGAAGCCAGGGAGATGGACAGAGGGAAGGTGAAGAGTCAGAAGGAAGCCAGGGAGATGAGAGGGAAGGTGAAGAGTAAGAAGGAAGCCAGGGAGATGGGAGGGAAGGTGAAGAGTCAGAAGGAAGCCAGGGAGATGGACAGAGGGAAGGTGAAGAGTCAGAAGGAAGCCAGGGAGATGAGAGGGAAGGTGAAGAGTAAGAAGGAAGCCAGGGAGATGGGAGGGAAGGTGAAGAGTCAGAAGGAAGCCAGGGAGATGGACAGAGGGACGGTGAAGAGTCAGAAGGAAGCCAGGGAGATGGACAGAGGGACGGTGAATGAAAGATGAAACATACCACACATTTTGTGTATATCATAAATCCAACTCCTGATTGCCTGAAGAGGTTTTCTTGTGTCCACGTGTTCGGTTGTCGGCAGTGAACACAGCGCTTCCTGTCACCGAGGCAGGTCTTTCCTCCGCACCGTCACATCTCTCATCTGCCTCCTTATTCAGGGGAGAGATCAAGGAGAAGGGATCGCAATCAGGCTCATTATTCCATGGAGACACACATTACAGGCCAACACTCATCTCACTAACACTCCCACACACACCTTTCCCCACACACTGTTCCCACTTTGAGAAACGTCTCTCGTGCTACGTGAAAGTCTCTGTTCCACCTGTCTGCTGTGCTCTTCCTCCTGTCTCTCTTTGATGCAGTCCATGACACACACGCTTGTTACTAACTAGCTGTTGGCCGGATTATAGTTTGACGTAGCACGTATTGAGGAATTACTGATGTGCTAGATACATGGTTCATATATATCAGTATATTGGCATAACGGTACACTTTTGTTAAGCATCAGTATTATTAAAAACGTGTCTTTGTTCCAGCTGTGTTCTATGTAAGACAACAACGGATGTAAAGCCATCCAGCCTGTCCATAGGGTGTCATATGGTGTGAGTTGCCCAACTGCTAACAGTCAAATCATTTGTGTTGGTCAGCTTCGGTCTCAAGTAATCAGATACATTGATTGATGCCTTAGGGAGAATTTAATGAAGTTGAAAAGCTATTGTGTGTATTGAGGCTTTCTAATACATGTCTTTATATCTAGCAAATATAGAAATCATAAATGTGTCGTTTAAAAAAGGTCCAGTTGTTGAGTTTGTCTGAGTCTGAGAGTTTACTCAACAGAAGGACTTTTAGAAGGTACTAGCAATAACGCTATCTCAAAATGGCATCAGCATTTGATCTACTCATTGCTCTTAACCACAATGCTAAACAGAGCTAAGGAGCTATTGGGTGCTTTCACACCGCAGTACTTTTCCCACTATAGTTCCGATAGTTCTTGAAAATGTGCGTTCACACCAAAAAAATCCGGAACTAGAACTTAGTTAATGAGAACCTTTTCACCCCCTTTGTAGTCCCTGCTAGAGAGCAGGTACTTTCATGGGAGAAAAAGGTTCCCATTTCTGATTGGCTGGGCGAATTGCAAACCACGCCCCGTAAAACTCGGAAAAGTTTTGTGAAGCCGCCATTTTATTTGCTGGCATTAGCATTATTAGCATTAGCATTAGCCCAGCCCACCAACGTTGCGTCACTCCAAAGAGATGAGGAGGTGTCTGCGTTTTGGCGATTTACTCTGAAGCCAGTCCCCAACTCCGGGTGGCAGTATACGCCGTGAAGTTGTTTGCGGCCTGCCAGTAAACCCAAAGAAGACGAAGTGACGTCGGCGGCTTCATTTGCCTAATCCTCCCTCAGGGTTTTATTCCGGTGTGAACGCGATCTGCTCTTTAGTTCATCAGAACTAAAGAGATCTGATGAACTAAGTACGGGAAAGTACTTGGCGAAAGCGCCTATTGTTATTGACAACATTTCAGACACTAAAGAGCTTTGACTACCCAACGCAGAGATGGGGACTCGTGAACAATCATTGTGTTTTCTATTGTTGGCGTATTAAAGGTGGGGTAGGTACATTTGAGAGAAACCGGCTCGAGATCGCTAGAATTTGAAAATACACAACCGGAGATAATCTGCCAGAGGCTGCTACTTCCTTATAGAGCCCGCCTCCTCCAACACACACGAACGCGCACATGACCAATGAGGGCACGAGATAAGTTTGTGCCCAGATGGAAGGCTGACAGGCAGGTAGGCCATCCAGTTACTTTAGCCGGGCTCATTACGCAGACGTGCGCGCCTCTGTTACTACCTCGTAGTGACACAATAGCGACCGGCGGCACACCTGCGGCTGTACCGCTTAGGTTCAACTACAAACACTTCGAACAAAATGCCGGCGGCACCAACAAAAGGAGCGCACACTGCAAAGTCTGCAATATCAAAATCAAGGATGCTGGCGCAACAACGTCGAATGTCATCAGGCACTTGAAAAGTCACCCGGAGAGGTCAGTCACATTAACGCATGGACGGTTAGCAAACATGTTTAGCTCAGCATCAGCTGTGTAATGCTAGCTTAGCTTGCTGCTAGCTTTGTAACTGAATATTTGAAAAGATTAGTGAATGTTTGCTTGTCACACTTGTTTGAGTTGAGTGGCGTTGACATCCAACTCTTGACATGACATAAAAAAGGTCGGTAACGTTAATCATTACCCGCTTTTAAGTACTTTTAACAGTTTCCCTGCGGGGGATTAATAAAGTATTTGTGATACTGATTTCTGATTCTGAAGTGTTTTGCTTATAAGTTGTTTGCATTTAGCTAAAGTGTGATGTTTTTCCTCATATTGCATCATATAACAAACAACTAATCAGTACTGATACTGTATGCTAATAGATATAGGAGTGATAATAACACAGTACATGCTTTGAATTTCTTAGATATAGCTGCAGTATTCTTAACAGACTGGATAGCAGCAGACGATAGAAGGCTTATTACAACCAGAAGAGACATGAGACTTTTATTTTTTAGAGACTTGAGACTTGACTTGGACTCGTGACCAAAGACTTGAGACTTGATCAAGTCTCACCCCACAAAGACTTGAGACTTGACTTGGACTTGCAAAAAAAGACTTGTGAACATCTCTGACCCAACGTGAGGCATGAAACCTTTGAACGGAATCCAGAAATATGCAGAATGATGGGGAAATTACAATCGGTGAATATATAGTTGTTTCATCCTTGGTGTGTTTTTTATTATGGGGACGATTCCCACCTGTTCCACTGAGAAGAAGAGCCAGGGCGTGAGAGTCCTCGTAGACCTTGTGAAGGATTCCCATTGATGCATTTCACAGCCAAAACCATGTCGGATACGGAATGACCTTATTTCACCAAACTGTTTGTGTGTGTTTGTCTGTACTCCGAAGAACTGTGTGAAAATTCTCACCATCTTCGTCAAGGCCGAGCCTCTCTGTCAGAGGAGTGCAGCAGAGATATGGAAAGCAACATTGTCTCGGATATGATTTGAGGATAGTTAGACTTACTCTATGACCTTGCGTGTGTGTGTTCGTGCATGCGTGTATTACCCTTGTATCCCCGTTCCACTGACCTTCCCCGGCTGTTGGGTATGGGAGGGTTTTGGGGGGTGCAATGTGGCTTGAGATAGGGAGGGTTTCAATACGGAGTTGAATCAAGTCCCCCCCCCCCCTGTGGATCTAAGGACGGTGGGAAAGTTCAAATCTGCTGCTATTTTCTATCTTTTATCAGCCGGCTTATCAGGCGGCTTATCAGCTGCTTCTCGTCTGCATGCCGGGCCTCAGCAGTCAGGGTCTCAGCCCTCTCTTCCTCCTTCCAGACTCCTCCCCTCTTTCTTCTCCTTTTTACTTTTTATGAAACACCACCTGTTAATTCTCCCTTTTCTCCTCAGCTGTGTCTTTACCATTCCAATGAACAGACCAATACACTATGTGGTATAAGCTGGTCTCTTCGAGGTTGTTGCTGTTATACGAAGTGATAAGAGAAGCTGCTGCAGATGGAAGTTCCCAGGCAGATTGGACTGTAGATCATACATACATACACACTGGGCGGGGGGGGGGGAGATATGATGTTTAGGATCCATGTTAGATGGGGCTGGTTTCTGTTTGCTAAATTGAAGAGCTGCAAAGATTAGTCTTCACCTCGGACAGGAGATTTATCATCGACTTATACTAAACCTAAAGAGGGTTCTGATTCGCTGCCCTTTATTGCCCAGCTCCTTATTCCTTATAAAGTGTGTGTGTCCCCCCCCCCCCCCCCCCCCCCCCCCCCCCAAGTCTTACAAGCTCACTGGTCGTGTTTATGTGAGACAATTCCATAACATGGGAAAGCTAAAAAGTGAGGGGTTTGTTTGGATTAATCTGCAGATACATGCTGCTGGTGTAATGTAGACTGGAGCCTGCTCCTTGATGTATGTGGGAGGGAGGCGTCCTTGAGGAACATGAGACGGTGTGTCAGCAGGGTGAGTGTGTCTGAAGTGCTGCCAGGGAACACACGCTCGTGAACAGAACACCACACACTCATTATATGTTCTGTCTGACTCTGCAGTCACATGGACATGTGAAGACCCCCTGAGCTAACCACCGAACTAACACCAACTCCATGTTAGAATGTGTCTGGACCCCTCGCTGCAGGCCGTGAGAACGATCAGCCTCTCTAAGAGCCTTCCCCTCGCCCTCCACAGTCACACCCTCTGCGTCAGGGAGAACTACACACATGGCGGAAAAGGGTTTGTGTGTGCAGTGCCACATTGGGATGTTTCTTTTAAAAGCAACATTTGCAAAAATATAGCGAATGTTGCATAAGGTCATCAATTATTTTTTAATAATTGTATTGACCTGTCAAATATTTAATCTATGTATAAACCTATATGGCATATTCATTGTCTTTATATATATATATATATATATATATACAACTGCAGCCCAGCGGTTATTAAATGACTGAGCCTCTTTAAACAAAAATGTTGAAGGATTATCTTTACTCTGTGTGTGTGTGTGTGTGTGTGTGTGTGTGTGTGTGTGTGTGTGTGTGTGTGTGTGGTGTGTGTGTGTGTGTGTGTGTGTGTGTGTGTGTGTGTGTGTGTGTGTGTGTGTGTGTGTGTGTGTGTGTGTGTGTGTGTGTGTGTGTGTGTGTGTGTGTGTGTGTGTGTGTGTGTGTGACCCACACACGGCAGGGCTGCTATCTGGTCTGGAGTTACACGGTTAGAACATGGAAAGCAGCAGCAGGGAGATTTATTTGGGGGGGGGGGGGGGCTGAGAGCCGGACCATCAGATAGCCCTGTGAAGAGGCTGCTGATCCTCTCCTCCAGGGCTAGTTCTTCTCTCCGGGGGGCCTGAAGGATATCCCGCCCCTGGACCATCCGTCAGAGCCAGGCTGATGCAAGGCGTTGCAGGTCTCTGTGGTGCTATTCGGGGGGTTTCGTTGCTGTCTCCCACCTGCCCAGTAGTTGTTACCCTGTCTGTCTGTCTGTCTGTCTGTCTGTCTGTCTGTCTGTGTGTGTGTGTGTGTGTGTGTGTCTGTCTGTCTGTCTGTCTGTCTGTCTGTCTGTCTGTCTGTCTGTCTGTCTGTCTGTCTGTCTGTCTGTCTGTCTGTCTGTCTGTCTGTCTGTCTGTCTGTCTGTCTGTCTGTCTGTCTGTCTGTCTGTCTGTCTGTCTGTCTGTCTGTCTGTGTCTCTCTCTGTGTGTGTGTGTGTGTGTGTGTCTGTCTGACCTTTATCAGGGAGACGGCTCTGCTCATTAAGGAGTTAATTTTCTCGCTCCTATCTGTGATTAGTATAGTCAACCTAAAGCACTGTGAATTCTTCAAATGTTCTTCCTTGTTATCAGAAAGGGAGAGGCAGAAGAAAGATGGGAATGTGGGGATATTTAATCGGTTAAGTATTCTTCCTGGGGAACTAGATTCTCTCTCCCTCTCTTTTTTCTCTTCCCAGCAATGTAAAGAAATCTCTGTGAAAGCCGGCCCGCTCAGTAATTCGGTTTTTAAAGCATGAGGATGGAGGGAGAGAAGGAGGTGGTGGAGGGGGGGGGGTGATGGTGGTGGCGGCGGGAGAGGGGAGGGGAGAAGGAGAGAAAAAAACGACTTGATGAAATTCCGCTATCAGCTCCGAACCAATATGCAAAATATCTCGCTGGAAATCAAATAGCTATTATGTTTTCATTTCCACGTCGGCGTATTTGCTTAATGAAGAGGAGACAGATCAGACCGGCACAGAGAGTCTGCAGCAGCCGATAACCGCCAACGGCTCCCAGCTATCCGCTCTCTGACGCTCAGTCACTCCGCCTTTCACAGCGAACAGAAAAGGGGGATGGAGCGGAGGGAGAGAGGGAGAGAGGGAGGGAAGGTGATGGAGTAAAGGGAAAGAGACAGAGCATGAGTGATATTGAAAGGGAGGGAGAAGAAGGATGAGAGGTGGCGGTGGCAGCGTTGGTGAGGAGGGGGGATAAGGGGGTGAGGAACGGAGAGATAACGACGGAAAGAGAGGAGGAAGTGAGAATATAAAGGAGAGACTGCAGGTTGAGATGGAGGGATGAGGAATGGCAGAAGAGGTGGAGACTGAGAGCATTGAGGAGCTGAGAAAACGGGGAGGAAGTCAGGAGTCTTTTCAATCCGAGGCCCTTATACATGTTTATACAATTTAAGAATTGAGTCGTGGACATTATTTTCAATATGTTGCTTTTTGATAAAACATGTTGACTGATCAATCCTGCAAACAACTCTGCAAAATGTTGAAATGCATATCTTTATGTATTTATACGTTTATTTATTTATATTTCCCCTTTTAATCTCTGCGTATGTATTCCTCCCCTCGGTGTGCCTACACATTGCTGCTCATTTGTATTTAAGACAGCAAACAGCTACAGCGTGGACTTACAATGAGTATTCACTAATTAAATGATATATTAACAAATGTGCACATTTATTCTCATTGTTCAGTGGATGTGTGGAAGCCTTATTCCAAATGCAACGGTCAATGCTGCCCAACTTATTGATATGAATAATTACATGAATTATTATTTTCATTTAATTTAATTATGGAATGTTGTAGGGCTGTACCCGAATATCCGAATATTTGTTCGTCGGTGTACAATTTGGGTTTCAATTTCATTATTCGGATATTCTTTTGTTCTTTCGTTTTTTTGGAAACACTCCAATATCAACGTAAGAGCTTGTGCCTCTTCGGGGGGTGCTAACACTTAACCATAAACTTTATCGTTTACTTTCTCTGTCTTTATATGTAGATATTACTTTTCTCCGTTAATCTCTGTCACGTTGTTTCCAAAGCAACAACAACTTCCTGTCAACAGCGCTAACTCTCCTTCAAAATAAAAGCATGTCGATACAAAATAGGAAGCCCTTATGGACTTATGGAGCATTGTTTTATTATCACTGTTCTAGCATATTGATTTTTTTTAAAGGAATGCTCACGTTCATATTGATGTATTTTAATAAATGTTAACTTGGCCCATTACGTGACTATTTGTGTTGGGGGGGCCGACTTTTTTTTCTTCTCCAAAGCGGGGGCCTGACAGAATAAGTTTGAGCACCACTGCTCTAAGAGGTGATCAGAAGTGGACACAAACGATAGGGACAATATATATGTGTAGTAGTATTAGTATTTGTAATGTCTCCGGGCCAACCAAACAGCACCCACTGCACTCTGGGAACTTTATCAACCACACAGTAGATGTGAAGATGTGGGGGGGAGTAGGGTCATCCCTGGAGTAATCAATGGGCAGTCGTTAGCAGCTCAAATCCTAAAGGCCGAGGAGAAGAAGCAGATTGTTATTGAAGCTGGATATAACGGATCGATATCATGGCTGCTGGGGGGGGGGGGGGGCACGGACCTGTAATACGAGCCCATGCGGCGCTGAGGGAATGTTTACAGTGCAGAGTTGATCAGAAGTTGTTCCTAGTGCCTCTGTGTCAGGTACCTTCCTCTCTCTCACATCCTCCTCTTCTTCCCATTCTCCCTTCCTTTCTTTCTTTAATATCCTCCTTTAATCTTTGCTTTACACGTCTCCCATTCTCTCTCACTCATGTGTCTCTCTCTCCGGCTGTCAGCTCTGATGTGCTTTTGGTGCGTTGGGTTATCATCCTGAGAGTGGTGCATGTCATCAGGCGTGTTGAGCAGCAGCAGGTTTGATGTGAGGAGGTGTCTCTGTGTTTCATCAGAGCTGCAGGTTTGATGTGGACGCACACTTAGTGGAGCACTTTGTTCTGCCTCTCCTCTCTCCCCTCTCCTCTGTCCTCCTCTTTCCCCCTCTCCTCTCTCCTCCCTTCTTCTCTCCTCTCTCCTCTGTCCTCTCTCCTCTGTCCTCTCCTCTGTCCTCCCTCCTCTCCTCTGTCCTCCTCTCCTCCCTCCTCTTTCCCCCTCTCCTCTCTCCTCCCTTCTTCTCTCCTCTGTCCTCTCCCCCTCTCCTCTCTCCCCCTCTCCTCTGTCCTCTCCTCCCTCCTCTGTCCTCCTCTCCTCCCTCCTCTGTCCTCCTCTCCTCCTTCATATCTCCTCCCTCCTCTCTCCTCCTCTGTCCTCTCCTCTGTCCTCCTCTGTCCTCCCTCCTCTGTCCTCCTGTCCTCTGTCCTCCTCTGTCCTCTCCTCCCTCCTCTGTCCTCCTCTCTCCTCCTCTGTCCTCTCCTCTGTCCTCCCCTCTCCTCCCTCCTCTCCTCTGTCCTCCTCTCCTCCCTCCTCTGTCCTCTCCTCCCTCCTCTGTCCTCTCCTCCCTCCTCTGTCCTCCCTTCTCCCCCTCCTCTCCTTTTACGATTGATTTCAAGACTAATCCTTTTCAAACTGCATTCCCCTGACTCACCTACTTCCCCTACGTTCATGTAATTGTTTATTTGAACAGGGACAATAGAGTGGCGAAGTCACGCCCATCTACTTCCAGTCCATGGGACCTTCTTTCGGAAAAATAATGCATTGAAGTCAATGGAGAGAGAAAACGTATCTTTCGATCCCGTTTGAATTGTGCCACGAATTACACATATGATGTTTGTCAATTTAAAAGATAATTTCCAAGTCAAACAAGTCACAGTTTATCGTAAAACTGTTGAAATATAAGACTATGAAAAATATGCAACTAGAAAGACTACAAATCCCAGAGTCGCGTAAGTGATGTCATAACTGATGTCACAATTGTTTTCCTCCGCTAAATATAAGAGATAGCTAAGATAAGATAACTTTAACAAGATGCCTGTGTGCTTAGCACCAGGTTGTTATCATACCAGCAATGGGTCTTGCTCGTTATTTCGCTTCCCGTCTGATGAAAGGACCAGGAGTGGCTGGCTGGATCAAGTTAGCTCCCTAGCTAGTAGCAAGTACGTTAGTTAGCATTACAGCATTGTCATTTTTATTAGCCTTAACATGAAGTAACATTAAGTAACTCAAAATGTTAAACAGTAAGAGTAGTAGTCATATTTCGTGAACTATTTGAAGAGTACTGTCACACCGGTGTGTGATTCTATAATACACCATTTAAGCCCGGGCGAGAAATGCTAACGCTACATTAGCACCGGCGATCTGTTCTACTTCATGCTATCTGCACAAATGGTTGACATTATGCACCTCTAGGCATCTTGTTACTAATGCACAAGATGATCAGCAGTTCTGTCGGATGCACAGTTCAAAACTTTAGATATTAAGCTTAAAAGTGTATTGATTAGTATTGCATTAATAAACTATTTCTGTTCTTGATTTAAAATCCATTTATAATCAATGAATTGTTTCACGACATGCATCCAGTAAAACTGTCATTATCTTTTTGACTCTGGAAACTGGCATTTGAATGTAAATATATTTAAAAAATCAAACAAAATGTGGCTGTTGCATTTAGCCTCACATACTGCCATGTTCTTAACGTTGAGTTATCAGACCGGGAAAGATACTCAGAACAAATAATAATCCATAATCTTTAACTCAAGATGTGCATTTGTATTATTTATTTTCACATTTTGTATAAAAGTAAATGAAAAGAAAAAAACATGATTTATATATTAACGAATGATTAAAAGTTAATTGTTGCACGGTTAGTTAAAAGTGGTGTATGTCATTTATTTCAGAAACACTTTTTGTTATATTCCATGGAATGCTCTTAACATCCCGATAGCAATGAATACATTAAATGCTTTGACAAAAAATCCGGCCCGGCTAAAGTAACTGAATGGCATACCTGCCTGTCAGCCTTCCATCTGTGCACAAACTTATCTCGTGCCCTCATTGGTCATGTGCGCATTTGTGTGTGTTGGAGGAGGGGCTCTGTAAGGAAGTGGCAGATTTTTTCCGGTTGTGTATTTTCAAATTCTAGCGCACTCAAGCTGGTTTCTCCAAAATGACCTACCCACCTCCTCTGGAAGGTCCCCCCAGTGGACCCCTCCCACCATTTTTTTACGAGACTATGTCTCAGGGCTTCTTAACATTTATGAAACTATTAATGTTTCATACCCTTTTAAAGGTAAGATACTTTGCTAACTGACAATAAGAACAATTGTTAGCTAAAAAAAACACGAGTAATACCAAGCCTTTGAATTAGCATTGAGCGAAAAAATGCTAACTAATGCTAACGCTTTTTTACACAGAACTCACGGTAGAAATGCCCTTATTACTATCTTAACTGCACAAACAAGATATACGATTTAAAGCTGAGACTCCACAGATTCCACACATGTAATGTCATCACTGTACGACCTCGAATTCCTGGAGCTATCAGCCAGAAAAGAGAAAGTAAACAACATCCGGTTTCAAAAATATTACAATAATTTCGTCTTACCTTTTTTGATTTGTGATCAAAAGTTGTGTTCAACGGAATAAAAACGCTGCTCAAGGTTAATCCAATGTCTTTGTGTCACGTAGACATTTTTACTGATAATCCATCATCATATTTATGGCAATATACTGGGTATAAAGTGTTGCTGTCCAGGCTTGTACTTTCAGATATGCTTCGTTTGCTTCTCTATTACGTCCACAATGGTAATGTTTACGTGTATTTGGTAACTGCCCATCAATTCTATTGGATGTAATGGTTAAGAAAAAGGTGTAAATCACCCAAATCGACCAATGGGTTCCAGAGATATGGTCCTGCCTAAAGTATAAAGAATGCCAGCCAGCTTAAGTACATTACGCAGGAGACTTTACTTATTGTTTACTACGTAAGGAAGCAGGAATTGCAGGACCCAGAGCGCATGGAGCACAGAGCGGACAGCAGATAACGGAATTGCAATTGTATTGCTTATAGATTATCAGAACATTTCAAAGGGGACACAGCCACATTGTATATTAACCTATGGATTAACTACATCATCGTTTTTATCGTTTTAATGCCATTGAAGACCAGTTTAGACCAAAAAAAGAGGAAGGTGAGCCATGTTAGCCTAGCGCATTAGCGCTAGCGCCACTTGTTTTGATGTACGTTTTTGTTGATAACGTCGCGAGTTTGTATCTTTCAGTGTTGAGGTGGGCACCGTTAGATTCTGTGTCTTTACGATCATAAACAATGTGTTGGATGTGCAGCTAGGATAACTAATAAGGGAGCTAGGAGTGATTTTCGGTGCAGTAATAGGTTAGCATTTTTCGCTCGGGGCTAATTCAGAGGCTCACTGTAAGAGGATAACAGGGTAGGCCTATGTTTTATTTTTTATTTTTTTCACAACAGTTGTATTTGGATGGAATGAATACCTATAGTGATAATTCAAAGTAATAAAATGATTTTTACAGTGAAAAAGTTCAAATGGAACTGATGCTTCCCAAATTACCCAGAGGTGAGTCCGCTTGGACTTTATTTTTTTAAACCTTTCTAAAAAGGTCACATTTCACTTGTTTTGCATCAATCTTGATACAGGGTACTTATGATATGTTATAGTTTGGATTCCTAAAGCTTTTAGTCTACTAGCCCATCATTCAAGGGTGGTTTTCACTATAAGTAATGGGTTTTTCTTAGGCGGACATTAGAATTTACATGTTTTTACTGTGTTCCATCTGAATTTACTTTAAAATAAAAACATCTATATTGATTCTGACACTTCTACATCCAACTCACAGATGTAACCTTGCCTTGAGAGAAAAGATTATTAATTTACCCCTTTTAGAAGTGAAGATATAGTCTTTGTTGTGTTAGTGGCATTTTCGAGCCTGAAACCTGAAAAACAGGCTCAGGGCTTAAGAGCTTAAATACCGTCTCAAAGTTATTTTTTCTCCAGTGGAGGTGAGCTGTTTTTGAGTCCCTGCAGTGCCTTTTTGTGGTCAGATCTCCTTTTAACTTCTAGAATACATGTAGTGCGTACTCTAAGCTCTTCTGTGAACCTCACTTGGTATACTGCTCAAAAGGAGAAATATGTTCTAGAAATGTATGGATCATCTCAAGCAGTCCAGATAAACAGTGTCTCGAGGTCTACTGTTCTGATGTGAAGTATTTACAGCATTTCATCTTTCTCCATTTCTGAGCCTCAATGTCAGCTTGAGGCTTTTTTCTTTGACAGGATCCTCAGATGGGAGCTGTCCCAGCTGAACGATGTCTCTCCACAGTGATACACGGGTCTCTTTATGACTTCTCCATCCCTTCAATGATCTCAGTCCAATGTTCCTGTGAATATCAGGCTTTAACAATTATTAAGGCTTTGACTTTTAAACTGGCAAATGAAGTAGAATGTTCCACACTTATCACCCGGCACCGCTATCCTCCCTGCCAGCTCTCCGAGACAGGAAGGACGGGGGAAAGGGAGGATATTTCTCCTTGGATAAAAGAGGCAGAAAGGGCAGCTGAAACTTTTCCACACCATTTCATGTCTGAAAGCGGTGATGCAGCGATTGATTCATTAAACCACAGCCGTAATGAGGAAAGAAATCATAATTCAAACTTACATTTTAAACGGGAAATATAATTGGACAGAGAAGCCCCTTTGTACAATTGTGATTAAAGGAAAATTAATTGTATGAAAATGTCCTTATAGATACTGAAAATTAGATCTAGCAAAGCTTGTGCGACATAGACCTAATTCAAAAAATATTGTGTACAGGATCGATCTTTTTTTCTTTCTCCTCTACTTTTTTGAAGGTCCAAATCTAGCTGTGTTAATTTTATCTGAAATTAGAGTGAACCATGCAGGCGTGGAAGTTGAAATTAGCCTAAAGATGTTTCATTTACAAAGACAGAAACACTTTGTCAGTCGGCGATTGTTTCCCAGCATTATCTCTGCCTGCTTTTAATTGCTTTGGAAGTGAAATTAACAGAATTAGAAAAATTGCCTCTCCCTTTCTCTACAAGCTTCTTTATTCATGGGTATTGTTGTCTGCTTTGTATAGATTATAGACTCCTTTTGTCCCAGTATTGTAAATATATACGCCCCCAGTCAAGGCTTTAGCTCCGAAACAATCCCCGTGTTAGTTCAGCACAACCTAATGGAAATTAATTTACATCCTGTCTGAATGTAAGCAAAGAGGCGGGAAATTATTTTTAAAAAAATCCTGGATTTCTCTTTGTTTCAATTTCCCTCTGATATAGTCATTCCAAAGCATGTGCACACCTTCCATCACTGTGCGTGAGAGTTGTTTTGTCCCTCGGCAGTGATTAACCATTTCTGCTTCACTCGAGCACTTCCTAATCCTCTTAAAGAAATGGTTACCCTGAATGAAGAATTCTATCACGGTGTCCTCTCGGGAGCGGAGGATGAAGCATGTCATCCGATCCAAATGAACATAATAGGAATGGCCTTTTCATTGAAAGACTAATAACTACAACACGTGTTTAGATCCAGAACAACAGTCAGTGTGTGCATCCAATCAGCCACCATATATCTCAGGGGTTGGAGCTGCTCAGGCACCATTCATGCAGCCTGGTGCATTCATCTTATATAAGTAGTATTATTAATGAAGCAATTTAGAAAAAGTCAAATTAAATCCATATTAACTGACTCGTTTTTGTGTTGATATAATCTTCAAACAGGCTAAACTAGATCAAAAGTAGTGTATAATTACTATGGTCAGCAGGGATTATGAAAGTGTAATTGATACAGATCAGCCCTAATCACTCTTTTAGCTACAATTTGAGGTATACTGTAATTTGGCTTTAAGGTCCCCCTTGGCTTCTTGCTATTAATCTTCTGGATTAGAGCATTCAGCTTGTCCAATTCTTTGTACTGTGTTTTAAATTGAGTCCAGTTAAAAAATGGATCAGTGTGTTTCGTATGTTTTTCCTCCCTTCAACAGTGCAAACACTCACAAGCAGCTTGTTTAACAATCTCCCTTATGGTTGTGTCCCACCTCTCTGCGCCAGGCTGCTCAGACTGGCATCCTTCTGCTCCACACATAGACACTGTTTTCTGTCTTTGTGTCTTTTTGGGTTGAGACCACCTGATGTCATTCATTGTAAATTCTAATGCAGCTCTTATCTACTTTGCTGCTCTGATTATTTGTGATAAATATTTCTAATACAACTGCTTAAAATATGTATTTTAAGCATCCATCAAATATTGATATATTCATGGCAATATTTATAGTATTTCTTCTAACATCCCATTTCCCCTCATCTTCCTTTCACAGGTTCCCTCGGGGACCTCAGTGGCGAGGAGGAAAACACAGCGGACCACCTCAGCCTATCAGGAGAGGAGGGCGGAGCCTCGGACCCAGACGACTCAGCAGAGGGGGACAGCTCCAGCCCCCCCCCATACCCAGCGCTGTACAACCAAGGTGAGGAACAGAACATGCCTGTGCCACTTTCTAAATGTTACACTGGATATGTCACACACTGAACTGGAAACACTTTCCATCAACAACACAGTCAGCGGGGAAAGGAGCAGTGTGACCAAATGACTAAAGCATGCTCATACTGTACCTACTGTACAGTCATCAAAACAAGTGTTCACCAGCTAACTGTGTTTCCATAATAGACTGTCCTATCACAAGCACTGCACTGAGGGGGTGCTCCTCCTGTTGTGGAATATTCCAGATGTCTATTTTACTGGCAGTTATTGGTGGTTATTAACAGTTCTATCTCCTCATCAAGACTTGAAGTATGTCTTTCATCAACTGACATTCACCTGCTATCTGTCAGGAGCCAGTTAACCGTAATGAGGTTGCCGCTTTCCACATGTATCACTCTTTTATCTCGGATGTGTCTCAACAAATTAGAAAAAAAAGATTCTTTGGGTTCAATCCTGGCTTCAGTGAACCTTCCCCTTGTGCACCTCTTATCCCGAGCCCCCCCCTCTGCCCTGTGATAGCAGCGTTTTCACTCATATTCTTTTGACTTATTCAACATTTCACTAGCTGTGTTTTTTAATCTCAGAAATTCCTGCTCTTGTGAAATGTTGGGGCTGGAAGTGATAAGCGTCTGTTGGTTGGCTTGGTTTGATAAACCCATGGAAATTCTGTCAGGTGCTAATCGAGACGAGATTAGAGATTAGCTGTGTGTGTGTGTGTGTGTGTGTGTGTGTGTGTGTGTGTGTGTGTGTGTGTGTGTGTGTGTGTGTGTGTGTGTGTGTGTGTGTGTGTGTGTGTGTGTGTGTGTGTGTGTGTGTGTGTGTGTGTGTGTGTGTGTGTGTGTGTGTGTGTGTGTGTGTGTGTGTGTGTGTGTGTGTGTGTGTGTGTGTGTGTGTGTGTGTGTGTGTGTGTGTGTGTGTGTGTGTGTGTGTGTGTGTGTGTGTGTGTGTGTGTGTGTGTGTGTGTGTGTGTGTGTGTGTGTGTGGTGAGGAGCGGGTTATGTGTGTATTAGATAGAAAAAGATCAGAGAACTCAGGCACATGTGAGGACGTTTTTTTCTGTCGATAGCAAACTGACTTGGCGTCTTTGTTTCTTTATTCATAAACACACACAAACACACACACACAGTTGATTTACTCCTCTCTCTCTTCCCTGGGGTTCCTCGGTTGCCCGGCGCTGCCATTATCAGCTCTCTGTAAATCAGCCATGTTTGACGAACCTGCTCTTTCAACCTGGGATCAATACCAGCTCTTTATCTGGCCAGAGCTGGCTAATAAAGGCAAGGCCCCTTATCCACCATCTGGGAGAGAAAGAGACACACACACACACACACACACACACACACACACACACACACACACACACACACACACACACACACACAATAACCACCCTGATAACTTAACTCTGCCTCTGTTCACTCCATCACACCTCCACCACCTCAGAGAGTCACTATATTAGTGCTTATACAATGTAATAACACACACACACACACACACACACACACACACACACACACACACACACACACACACACACACACACACACACAGGCGTATTTAAAACAGATGTGAGCCTCTGTTCAGTGCGTCTCTGTTGTGTGTGTTCTGCTCACTTCTCAGCTCTGCAGTTGTAGGTCCTTTTCTCAAACAACACACTCATACATGTAGATGACAGGAAACCTGATACAATCCACTGCTAGCTGATTAGTCCGTATGTTACCTCCTGGTGACCTCTAATGGTCGTGCCCTCGTTTGGACCAATCAACATGCTTTTTGTAAACTGACAGTTTTTTTCTCTCTTCAGAATCTGATCAGTGGTGATGGCATTAGTTTGTTTCAGTTGCTAACACACAAATCTCTCATAAAGCATCATTATTTAAACTCACACTCACAGAGCAAAACCTCTGCTCACATCTCCAAAACTCTAAACACATGTTCAGCTCTGCACCCAATGTGCACTCAACATGGCACTTTGTGCAAAGCACTGCACACGGTTCTCTAAGTAAGACACAGAAATCTGACATATTCACTTGTTTGTCATTTTCAAAACACTGCCATTGAAAATGCTACACAATTTAACAAATACTCATAAACACCAAACTGCTTTATTTATGTATGGACAGCAGCATAGGAAGAGGTAGAGGGAGGATGAGAGAGAGAGAGGGTGAGAGAGAGAGAGGGAGGGTGAACTGAAGTCAGGCGAAGAGTTATTTGCAGCATAGCGGTTGGAGCTGTGGGAGCGTCAGGCTACAGGTGATGCTTCTTCTGCAGGCGGACGAGGGGCTGTGGTCCGACCCAGTGAGGTGGTCACATGCTGCCTGAGCACACCTCTGTTTTTTGTACAACTGTTTTTTGCATTTTTTTTTCCTCGTCAAAGTGTTCCTTTCCATTTACTGTATTTGACAGAGGCCTCCTTTGTGGTTACACAACTATAACTATGTTGTGCATGAATTTGTTTTGGAGAAAAGTAAAAGTATAACAACAGTATATTTGTGTTTCTGCAAATAGTTTGACTTGAGCAATCTTTATATGCAGAGTTCTCTACAGATCACCATAAAAGATGAGTGTGCTTTAGATTGAGCACAATGGTGTGTAGTTGGTGGGACAACGGTTCTTGTACTAGGTGTGTTTGCTTGTGTGTGTATTTGAACTGCTGTCTCACTCAAAACATTTCATTTAAAGTGCAGAATTAAAGTTCAAATACCCTTCATATTTAAAAAAAAAAGCATACAGCCATTAAATAGAGTGATACACATTCAAGTGAAATACACACATTCTGTTTGGACAAAATGAGCTGGGAAAACCCTCAATATCAACATTAGTGAAAATATTGAAGGCTTCACTTATGGTGCTTTACAAAACGTATTCAGACAAAGTACATCATTTTTCTTTAGTTTCTTGAAATGATATACTTGGAATGCTAAGCCCTTTTCCTTACATTAGATTACGTGTCACTTGTTAGATGCTTTTACTATAAGCGTCTTAAATACACTCAATACTGTGGACAAGTGTCTTTCCCATGGACACAACAACATGCTGACTGCAGTGGGCATCAAGGTGGGATTTGACTTTCAGACAGAATATGCTGGAATATTGCTGGATAAATCTGTTGGAAGTTTTTTAAATGTTTAATTATAACAACAAGGACTGTAAATTCAGCTTTATTCAGACACGACAGGACATTTCTGGAAGGAGCTGCATGCTTGTGCAGTATTTGACACCTGGTATGCAGTCAAACTTTAACATATATTTAGCTGTTGAAGCTTTAATAATGATGATTGTGAGTATGACACAAATTATTTTCTATAAATATTTATATAAAACAACTCCCATGTTTTTGTTGCAGCCCAAGAGCCGGGTTGTAAAATAAACACTGGGAGTCGAGACGCGGGGTATCAATCATAGACTGTATTTATAAATGGACATAGTGTGCGTGACGTCACCCATAGGATTCTGCAGAGTTGCTGAGAAGCCTAAAGTAGGCGGTTTCTGCCACTGCCGTCAGAGTCTAACTCCCGCCTGCTCCAGCCTGATCCAAATAGAGTGGCGAAGTCACGCCCATCTACTTCCGCCCCATGGGACCTTATTTCTGAAAAATGATGTATTGAAGTTAATGGGGAGAGAAAGATTATATTTCGATCCCGTTTGAATTGTTCCACGAATTACACATATGATGTTTGTCAATCTTAAAAAATCATTTCCATGTCAAAAAAGTCAGTTTGTCATAAAACTGTTGAAATATAAGACTATGAAAAATAAGCAACTAGAAAGACTACAAATCCCAGAGTCTCGTAGGTGAATTTAGCTAGCTGACATTAACGTTACACATTACACTCATATTACTCACTGAAACCTTGTAAAGCCGGACCCGCATGCTGGAACTGACTAACTCCCCTTTTGTGTATGTTCAGTTCTCAACATGCCCAGACTTGTAGTGATGTTCACCTCTTTTAATACTTTTCGCTTCATTCTGAAAGAAAGAGGTGAAATGTGCTAACGTGACCTGCTGCCACCGAGCTGGAAGCTCCAGAGCTAGTTGAGGCTACCACGCTAAGCTAACATGCTCCCCCCCGTCTGCACACTGCCGTCGCATTTTACGTTTCTAAGGTAAGCGGACGTGAAACTACTCAGCAAAACTATAAATAATAATCTAAGTTATTGAGTTTTTAAGATAATACTTCAGAATCTTAAAATCCCTTAACGTTTGTATGCAATTGTGCTAAATTCAACACTGGAATCGAGCAAATATTAATATGTTTGCATCACATTAGTTATTTATATTTTGCTGTCACTTAAAGGTGCGGTAGGTAAGTTTGAGAAACCCGCTCGAGATACACTTTTTGTTATATTCCATGGAATGGTCTTAACATCCCGATAGCAATGAATATCTTAAGAGCTTTGACAAAAAATCCATACAAAAATGTCATCTGTGGAAGCCGTGGTACTGTAAAAAGCACGACCAATCATCTGAGCCGGCCCGGCTAAAATAACTAGATGGCCTACCTGCCTGTCAGCCTTCCATCTGTGCACAAACTTATCTCGTGCCCTCATTGGTCATGTGGCGTTCGTGTGTGTTGGAGGAGGGGCTCTGTAAGGAAGTGGCAGATCTTTTCCGGCTGTGTATTTTCAAATTCTAGCGCACTCGCACTTTGGTTTCTCCAAAAGTACCTACACCACCTTTAATTATACGTTTAATACATTTAAGTCAAGCTAAGGTACATGTGCTGGTAGCTAGTTAGTGCTCTTACCTGTGATGCCTCCTCCAAACAGCATAATAACCAGACTGTATCATTAAAACTAAGTACCAGTTCTAGATCCTTGACTTTAGACAAACAATTCAAAAGACAAAATCAACTAAATGTATTTAAAGACCAATCTTTATTTTAAGCTGCCTCTTAACCTGATATATTAGTTATACAGTAATAGTATTGACAACTCAACAGTTAACTTTATATTTCTTATTGTCTAAACAGCATTTATTATTTTCATTTTCCCCTCTCATATTCAGTGTGGACAGATTGAGACAGCGTGGTGTCCAGAGAGCTGCTGAGACTTCATGGAGAAACCTCCGTGTGATGGACATCCTGTCTGTTAGTTTGGAGAGGACTGAGGGTCTTTCCTCAGCGAGGAGGACCAGGCCTGATGGAGGAGGACCAGGCCTGATGGAGGAGCCCATGCTGGGCATAGCTGATACCAACTGCACAGGCCTAGTCTGTCACTTTATTTGACTAAATGTGTTTACATATACATTTAATAGGTTTACACCTTCTGTCCATATGTGCTTTTTATTTAAAACATGTTTGATTAAGTTTTGGTTCACATTTCAATAAATTGTATTTGTATTTGCACTCCTTTCGTCCATTATTCTTACTGAAAATGTTAGATTACACATTCACATCTGACTGAAGATTGGCCCCATTTATTTGTGACGTTGCAAACTCTGCGGTACAAGGCACAAGTGATGTGAAGCTCATAAAGTGAGGCAAATAGAAATAATGAGCTGATGGAGTGTAGATGTGGAAATAGCTGCATTCGATCAGCTGACTGTGTTTTCCGCCACACTTTATAAGCCTGACAATAACCACACCTTCTCTGAGGTGCAGCGTCACAAACAAATGATGGTCCTGATAGACTACACAAATATTCGGTGTGCAGATCTTTGTTTTCACAATAAAAGTGTTGTTTATTAGTGAATGTCCTGTACAGAGGCCTATACTACGAATCCAGTTCAACATACCCTATATATGTTTGAGTTACTCAGCTTACCTAATCCAAAACAAACGCGCTCTCGTTTATGATATCACTGCCCCATCTAAGACACGAGTGGATCTGACTTTAATTACATTTGACTGGAGTGTTTCGTCAACTTAATGTGTTGCTTAAAATAATACTTCTGCATACAGTATGTGACGCTGTGAGTGCTGCACGGCCAGATACGGCTCAAGAAGCTGACTCAGATGAGGAGATATATGATACATTATGATGTGATATGAATGATAATGGGACATATCGACATCTGCACTCAGTGCCGCGAACTGTACGTAATGTTACTTTGATCTGGTTACTTATGTTGTGGCAGATATTTAAGTAAGCTTTCTTAACGCTAATATCATATTAGTTAGATTGCTCTGAAGATGGGAGGTGATATTCAGGCAGTTTTTCTGTATTTCCTTTCTCCTGTAATATTACTTGATGGCTTTAAACTCTGCACACTGAGCTCCAGAGCAGGTGTCTTTCAGGCATGTCCTTTCCTAACAAAAATGACAGGAAACATAAAACATATTATTGCATAACAAGTGTGTTATTTATGAAAGCAGTGTGTTTGTGTTTTTAGGGGCTGTATATACAGTGGGGCAACATTTAGTCAGCCACCAATTGTGCAATTTCTCCCACTTAAAAAGATGAGAGGCCTGTAATTTTCATCCTAGGTACACTTCAACTATGAGAGACAGAATGGGGGGAAATAATCCAGGAGATCACATTGTAGGATTTTTAATGAATTAATTGGTGAATTCCTCTGTAAAATAAGTATTTGGTCACCTACAAACAAACAAGATGTCTGGCTCTCACAGACCTGTAACTTCTACTTTAAGAGCCTCCTCTGTCCTCCACTTGTTAACTGTATTAATGGCACCTGTTTGAACTCGTTATCAGTATAAAAGACACCTGTCCACAACCTCAAACAGTCACACTCCAAACTCCACTATGGCCAAGACCAAAGAGCTGTCAAAGGACACCAGAAACACATTTGTCGACCTGCACCAGGCTGGGAAGACTGAATCTGCAATAAGTAAGCAGCTTGGTGTGAAGAAATCAACTGTGGGAGCAATTATTAGAAAATGGAAGACATACAAGACCACTGATAATCTCCCTCGATCTGGGGCTCCACGCAAGATCTCACCCCGTGGGGTCAAAATGATCACAAGAACGGTGAGCAAAGATCCCAGAACCACACGGGGGGACCGAGTCAATGACCTGCAGAGAGCTGGGACCAAAGTAACAAAGGCTACCATCAGTAACACACTACGCCGCCAGGGACTCAAATCCTGCAGTGCCAGACGTGTCCCCCTGCTTAAGCCAGTACATGTCCAGGCCCGTCTGAAGTTTGATAGAGCATTTAGATGATCCAGAAGAGGATTGGGAAAATGTCATGTGGTCAGATGAAACCAAAATAGAACTTTTTGGTAAAAACTCAACTAGACGTGTTTGGAGGAGAAAGAATGCTGAGTTGCATCCAAAGAACACCATACCTACTGTGAAACATGGGGGTGGAAACATCATACTTTGGGGCTGTTTTTCTGCAAAGGGACCAGGACGACTGATCCGTGTAAAGGAAAGAATTAATGGGGCCATGTATCATGACATTTTGAGTGACAACCTCCTTCCATCAGCAAGGGCATTGAAGATGAAACGTGGCTGGGTCTTTCAGCATGACAATGATCCCAAACACACCGCCCGGGCAATGAAGGAGTGGCTTCGTAAGAAGCATTTCAAGGTCCTGGAGTGGCCTAGCCAGTCTCCAGATCTCAACCCCATAGAAAATCTTTGGAGGGAGTTGAAAGTCCGTGTTGCCCAGCGACAGCCCCAAAACATCACTGCTCTAGAGGAGATCTGCATGGAGGAATGGGCCAAAATACCAGCAACAGTGTGTGAAAACCTTGTGAAGACTTACAGAAAACGTTTGACCTCTGTCATTGCCAACAAAGGGTATATAACAAAGTATTGAGATGAACTTTTGTTATTGACCAAATACTTATTTTCCACCATAATTTGCAAATAAATTCTTTAAAAATCAGACAATGTGATTTTCTGGATTTTTTTTTTTTTCTCATTTTGTCTCTCATAGTTGAGGTATACCTAGGATGAAAATTACAGGCCTCTCATCTTTTTAAGTGGGAGAACTTGCACAATTGGTGGCTGACTAAATACTTTTTTGCCCCACCGTATCATTCTTTTGTAAATGTAATGTTTTTTTTTTATTTCAACAGTGAGCTACAAAGACAATCAGATTATGAATGAACAGTATGAAGTTCATCAACATTGAAATATATTTTATTATCAAAATAATATTTAACTGTTATCAAAACGTAGTGCAACTGTAGAAGCTTGCTCTGTTGTCTCACTGAAAGAATAACTTTTACCACGTTTTTTCAGACAATATTGAGAGATAAATAGTAGCAGTTCTCACTATGTGTTGAATATCTTTGCCTTCAATACATTAAATTAGAAAGCTGACAAAGTCATATTGCTAAATATCTAAAATGTAACTTTTTGCATGGAAAAAACCCTCAACTTAACTGATGTGTAGGTGATCTAGTATTTAGTATTGTTTAATGGAATGTATATCAGTGTATTAAAGTCAATACTTCATTTATTTAAACCAATATCTTTCTTGATTCTTTGTACAGTATGAAAAAAAATGAGTCTTTGTAACTGTGCTGAAGTTCACTGCTGTGAGGAGTCCAGTTCTGTCTCTCACTCTCTGGTCCAGCCTGTCTGCATCACCTGGACACCTTAAACAAACGGATATATATGTAAAGTACCATGGGTACAAACAATATAACTGATTATCTTCTGTTGAACATATTGGATTGTGTATTGTCCGAGTCGGGGTCCTTTTTATTTTACTGTAACTTTGGAAGAACAAAGGAAAAGCAATGAATAAGCTTAATTTAACTGAAGCACACATAAGGTCTGATCTTATATTTTTAACAAATCATCCCTAAAGCATTGACTAGGCTATTTATCGTCCTTAAATGCAGGCATTAAGTTACATGTTCACGTTCTACAGCCACAATTAGTCGGTTTCACAAGTGTAATGGAAATCAAATAAATAGTAAGCATTGGTATTACCAATGCTTACTATTTATTTGATACCAATTTGGTAATACAATTAATAAAAACAACTAGGTTTGCGTTCGTTCTTCAGATATGACTGTGACGTTAACGAGTAAGCTCAATAATGAACTCCAGGTCAACCAACCATATTGTAATATCTAAGTAATCATCTGGAAATATGACATTAAAGGTGGGGTAGGTAAGTTTGAGAAACCGGCTCGATAAACACTTTTTGTTATATTCCATGGAATGCTCTTAACATCCCAATAGCAATGAATATCTTCAGTGCTTTGAAAAAAAATCCATACAAAAAATGTCATCTATGGAAGCCGTAGTAGTACTGTAAAAAGCACGACCAATCATCTGAGCCGGCCCGGCTAAAATAACTGGATGGCCTACCTGCCTGTCAGCCTTCCATCTGTGCACAAACTGATCTCGTGCCCTCATTGGTCATGTGCTCGTTCGTGTGTGTTGGAGGAGGGGCACTGAACATGGAACAGGAACATAAGGTCTGCATATGAAACATGTTGTGCCTATCTAAAACAAATCAAATAGTAGGCTTACTAGTTTCTAAACGCTAAAGCAAATGCAGTCAGGGATGCAAACTCATCAGGTATGAAAAAGGTGACAAGCATCCGAGCCCCCCGACCCCACGGAATATCGGCTTTAAAATGAGGATTTTTAACAGAGGATTTTAGCAGTCAGAGCAACTAAAGCAGCAGTGTCAATAATAACAGAAACTCTAAAGAGTCACATCTAATAGAAATATATAAAAGCATTTATTTTAATTGTGGAGCAGTCAGTTTATAATTTTAGCAGCACTGTTGAGCATTTTGAAAATGTATTTGCATGCCTCTGTGCAATGCTTAGTCTTTCGATCTTTATAGCCACTGGTGTAACGTAACTAACCACGTTCATAAACTCAAGTAGTGTACTTGGGTACAATTTTGAGATACTTGTACTTTATTAAGTATGTCAATGTTTTGCTACTTTGTTCTTCTACTCCTCTTCAGTTCAGAGGTAAATGGTGTACTTCTACTCCACCTTTACCTTTAGTTACTTCACAGATCTGGATGAATGATGAAAAATCTAATCAAGTGTTAAATCAGACTTTAGTTCCACCTGGAGTAAATCCACCAGCTACCCTGCAGTCTACAAAGTCATTCAAACTAGCTGCACCTTTACCAGCTTTGAGAACACTTTCATGATCAATCATTATAAAACATATCATATATATTATTCTGAAATGGACCAATCTGCACAATCACTACTTTTACTGTCGCTGCTTTCACTATATTTTGACGATAATACTTTTCTACTTTTACTTGAGGAATATTTTGAATACAGGACTTTTACTGAAACAGAGTATTCCTACACTCTGGTACTTCTACTTTTACTCCAGTGCAAGATCTGAGTACTTCTACTTTTACTCAAGAACAAGACCCGAGTACTTCTACTTTTATTAAGTACAAGATCTGAGTACTTCTACTTCTACTCTAGTACAATATCTATACTTATACCACCTCTGTATATAGCCTATGAAAAAAATTATTAGAAAACGAAGGCTAAAGCTAACGTTAGCAGATAGTGACAATGTATGCTAGCTAGCTAGCTAGCTAGCTAGCTCAACGATTCCTTAAATTATATTGCGACAGAAAAAAAATTCAGTTCATATCACGCTCTGCCGCTCTGCTCTGAACACCCGAACAGCCCGTTCGAACAGCTGTTCACCAGCGGTGCAGTCTGTGCCACAGTGACTCCGCACAGTTAACGAACGCACCGTAGATAATGTAGCTGACCCTCATCCCGGAGCAGCAGAGTTCAGCCGGCCCGACAGGCAGGAAGACTCGAGCACACAGCTCGCGCTTCATATATTAAAAAATAACACCATGCGCGTCATGATGGCACATAACAGCTTGCGACCGCAGATTATTTCGGCGATTAGATCAAATGTCAATCATATTTGACGCAACTTTAGTTACATTTCCATGAGTTTTCCAAAACTTTGGGAAAAATATTGTTTTCCATAACTTTTCCAGGGCCTGAAATTTGCATTTTGAATTCCCATGACTTTTCCAGGTTTTCAATGACCGTACGAACCCTGCGTTAGCTTGTCTACATACTCGAGCATAGTGCATTTAAATTAACCTTAGCTATGCATAAAGTTACCTACATAATAAAATATCTCTCTAAGTTACAAGGATGACCTTATTTTACCAACCTCAAACAGAAGCCGGTTGTTCTACAGTATTATCCCACTTAACGCTTAACACTTCTCTATTTCGTTTTAAGTTGGAGGCTACGATTAGCATCGTTAGCACCTGTAGCTAGCTACCACTCGCTTACATGCTAACCCAAGCCTTAACATTCATTATGTAACTGATTCAAATCATAAACACATAAATAAAGTACTCGAATTTCACTTACCGCAAAACCGCATTCATGTCTGTTTCAACCGCATTCATGTCTGTTTCAACCGCAGAGCGAGTCACAATAGTCCGAAGCATGAAGAACAAACAAACACACAGAGTTCAAGTTATGTTCCCCAGATGAACTGACCAGGCAGAATCCCTGTAGTATCACGGAGCAGCTAGCAGAGAGACAAGAAGCTTACAGCATCAGTCACTGGACAGAGCTGTCACTCAATGTGACCACGCCCTAATGTATGCATAACTTTAAGACTGAATATTAATTAAACAGATGAGTTGAGAAAAAAATCACCCCCCCAATCCATAGTCATGAAGGGGGAATCTAACTATACAGAGAATATGGTTTTTTGAACCGCGATGTAAACATGTTTATTTCTGCTGTAAAGTTGGGCATTTTAACATGGGGGTCTATGGAAATTGCTCCCTTCTGCAGACTGCTCCTACTGGCCACTAGATGAACTGCAGTTTGAAGCACTTCCTTATTGGCCTCCTGGCTCTGCCCCAGAGTTTGCCGCTTGATATCAATATATATCAATCATTTATTTACAAAAGCACAAATAAGTAAAGACACCCACGCAGCGGAGTGAGAGAGCCAGAAGAATCTCATAGGCCGTCTTTCAGCAGGCTGTACCGGGCCCACCCCACTGGAACCTGCAACAGGAAGCACAGAGCCAGGACAGAACCCCTAGTGGTGTGGAGGGGTCATCACACTTTGAAAAGATGTTGCTTCACTCAAACTTTGTGTGATCCAAAGTGTTTTACACTGCTGCATATTTGTATTTTGACTTATTATGCCTGCTCCACTGAATAGCATTGGGCTGGGCAGCAGACGCCTCTGATGGGATGCATTCTTCAGCAGGTGTGTACAGGCATCCAAATGTCCAACGTGGAGATGTGTTGAATATCAAATGTGAGGAAACGTATACAAAAAGAAAAGATGCAATAGACAAAAGGCAGCATTACAATCAAAAGGAGTCTGAAACGTATAGAAGTTGTGGAAGAAAGAGAAATTGTTGGTTGACTTTGCCCTGCAGGTGTGACAGGGGAAGTTCAGCTTATCAGATTGATGGAGACTGTCTCGCTGTGGGGCGAGGGTGGGGGAGATTGAGGGAGAGAGAGAGAGTGGGTTTGGCAGAAAAGTGTCTGTCGACTCCTCCTGATACCTGCCTCCATGTCTGAGATGATATGGAAGATAATATTGATAATATTAAACGCAATAACTGTGTCTCCAGCTCCCCTCCCTCGCCTCAGCCCCTGCAGGATAAAATCAATGTGCCATTCAATGTGATTTATAGCTGAAAATAATGGCACTGTTTAGGCAGGGGAGGTGTGTGTGTGTGCGTGCGTGCGTGCGTGTGTGTGCGTGCGTGCGTGTGTGTGCGTGCGTGCGTGTGCGTGTGTGTGGTATCTTGTGGTGTACAGTATGAGCGTTTGCATGTAGACGAGGTTGAAAGGTGGATGTGACGTGAAGATGGATTGTGTGTGCTTGTGTCTACTTGTGTGTGTGTGTTGATTTATTTGATGATGCAGATCTAATCTCTAACTGTTACATTAATAACGGCAGAGTGAGGCCGTCACATGGTCTGGCCGTTTATGGCTGGTATCGATCGGCTGCTATCACTGTTTATCGCAGCGGGAATGCAAGGGTAAACACGGCCTTTGTGCAGATGGCTGAGGTGCTGTCGGGGGGGGGGGGCTGAGGACAAGAGGGGGTTTGGGAAGGAGACATATTATTTATGATGTCATATTTTCAAGACATCCTTTTTAGTTTTACAGCTTGATGAAACCTTTTAGTTTGACATCAGCCAGTATAGATAATATGGCCATCTGAGTGTGTGGTGCTGTGTGTGGTTTGTTTTTAACTGTGTAATACAGTTAATTATTCAAAATGTCAGAGTTCCTTATTTTGAAACTGAAACTTGCACTACTGTTCAAAAATAAATAACAACAAACCTGGAATTACGCATTTGGGACTTTTTTTGCTTTTTCTTGTTGTGCCGAACCGTGACCCCCAAACCGTGGTACCAACCAAACTGTGACTTCTGTGAACCGTTACACCCCTACCGCATACCCACTTAACGGGAAGAAACTCAGCTAACAGACGGGGGTCTGTTAAGGGGGCCTCATAGGTGCGCCGCTTATGCGGCACAATTAGTGTGGCACGGTTTCGCCGCTGCGAGGCTCCACTAGCACCCCCCCCCCCCCCCCCGTTGACGCTTGCAAAACAGAGGGCCCCTCATCATATAACTTTACGTGGGGCCTCAAGTTGGTCAGGGACGGCCCTGATAAACGCAATAAACTGATTATAATGGTTAGCGGACCGGAGCTTCCGGTTTAGGAGGTGCGCACGCAGCGTCTCGTTTTAACTGAATAATGGTCATGTTTACATTTATGAACTGCCCCTAATTACCGCCCCCCTTCTAGAGACAGTCAAACACACTCATACCTGCTTGGTATGACATTGAAAAAGTAAATAAATAAAAATAAATTACAATAAAATTACTGTTGTTTAATCTTCACATCTTGTAATCATGTCATGTCAATCATTTAAACTGCAGTTAAATCAAACTTCTAGTTTATTTAATAGTTCCCTCGTACTTTTTCTTGGGATATTCATAGTGAAATGTGTGTTTCCATGGATTCAGCTACTGGACCCTTGGCATGATGATGGTGATGGTGATGGTGATGGTGATGATGGTGCAAGAGCAGAGAACAAGATGTTCTCAAATAGTCTGTGATGTAACTATTCATCTCATCTGAATAATCATGAGTCCTGCTAATAATAGGGAGGGACCCGCAGTGTGATGGAGCGGCTGATAACAGCTGCACAGTCAAAGTTCAGGGTTCACACACACGCACACGCACACATACACACACACACACACACACACACACACACACACACACACACACACACACACACACACACACACACACACGTCAACCCACGTGGATCTCTTTGATCGGCAGGCAGGAGGCACTGTAATCAGCTGGATCAATGGCAGGGATATCAATGGTGATTAGAGGAACACAGGCAGCCTCTGTCTCTGCTGAAGGTGACAGGCCGGGGGGGGCACAGGGAGGAGATGGAACGATAGAGGAGAAGAGGAAGATGAAGGAAAGAAAAATGCCAACCTACAGTGTAAAGAAAGAGAGGGACAGATGGTGGGCATTGATGAAGTGTGAATGAAAGAGATACAAGGCAAACTAAACAGTGTGTTTGAGAATACTCCGCATTTCTTGAGAAGCAGATCATTCTGGGTGGGGAGGTGTCGTGTTACAAGACCCTAAAGTAATGTTACCGTTTGATCAACATACATGAAGCCCAAGCACCCACACACACACGCACGCACGCACACACACACACACCCATGCCAGACACACACACACACACACACACACACACGCATCCACGCCAGACACACACACACATATACACACACACTCACACACACACACAAAGCTGCCTTGGGGCGATTATATGTTTCTGTCTGTTAATATGACTGTTTGTGTATCTAGAAAGCAGGACGCAGGACTCTGGTCTAGGCCCCGGTGATGAAGACGAGGGCAGAGAGGAGCCGGGTCCAACACACAGCGGCGGGGAGGATGAGGAGGAAGGAGAGGAAGAAGAGGAGGTGTTGCGGTGGAGGGGGCCAGGTCAGTCATTCCGTGGTTAGATCTAACCAAAACAGATGTTCTGACGCAAAAAGAAGTGAACCATCATGTTGGGTCTGAAGCCATTCCTTGATCTGCTTCACTGAAGGATTGAGATTCCTTTAGTGTAACTGCTGACAGAAACATCAGCTGTTCACCTTCCATATTGACCAAACAGAAGCATTCCTTTTTACAATACTGAATGGTGTGGTGATCATTCATACTGAAATTGCTATTATTTACAACATTTGTTTTGAAAAGTAAATACAAGTATGTCAGCTTAGCTTTTAGTTAAAGGTGGGGTAGGTCATTTTGGAGAAACCAGCCCGAGTGCGCTAGAATCTGAAAGTACGCAGCCGAAAAAAATCTGCCCCTTCCTTCAGACTTCCTCACAGAGCCCCTCCTCCAACACACACGAACGCTCACATGACCAATGAGGGCACGAGATCAGTTTGTGCACAGATGAAGGCTGACAGGCAGGTAGGCCATCCAGTTACTTTAGCCGGCTCAGATGATTGGTCGTGCTTTTTACAGTACTACGGCTTCCACAGTGACATTTTGTAATGGATTTTTTGTCAAAGCATTTAAGATATTCATTCCTATCGGGATGTTAAGAGCATTCCATGGAATATAACAAAAAGTGTTTCTGAAGTGAATGACCTACCCCACCTTTAACTTAAAACATCAATCAGTCGAGCAGGTGTAGTGTGTATCCAGCAGCAGCCTGTCACCTGAGCTTTGCTCTGCACCAGTGTCCATGTTCCGGCTCCCTTCATGTTGCCGCTGGTGTGTGTGGGGGTGGGGGTGTGGGTGTGTGTGCGCTCGCAACACGTTCTCACTCCCATCCCGTCACATATTGACGGACGGTCAGGGCCCCTCCCCGTCGCTATATTACGTACAGGGTACCCCTTTCCCGTCAGGCTTCTACGGGCAGGGCGTCCCATAGACCTTCATAATGCCTATTTTTAAGGTTCATTTGGCCATCAAAATGCGTTTTGATGTCATTGTATGCGAGTAATGAGTTTTTATATCTGATTATTTGTGCAGTACATGTACATGATGTTTAGTTTGCTTGTTATGACGAAGATTACTTCATGAATGCTAACGTTTTTTTGGTGGAAATGTGTTTTTTCACAGCAAAGTCACCCTCTGTACTTGGACTTATTGGGAGAATCTAAAGGCAAAAACATCCCAAATATTCATTTAGGTCTTTATTGTAGACCTTTAGTGTTGCCGTACATGGGGCACAGAGCCTCGTATTTTTAAAATCTTTTTTTCCTTCTAATTCGTTATTCTTTTCAAAATAACACACTGTTATTTACTCACCAATAACACACAATTATCCTTGCTTTTATTTATTGGTTTAATTCCATAATCTCGGGCTTTTTTGGCATCCGTCAGGAACTGAATTTCAAAATAAAAATAACCGGAAACAGACGTAGGCCTATAAGGGACATTTCGAGCATCATTGCGATTGTCAACATTTTTGAGTTTAGGATGGCCGAAGACACTACACTACCCATAATCCCCAGCTATCGTTTAGGACTACAGTCCCAGTGATTACTCTTCAAGGTCTGGGATTGGATGTTGGAGTGGCAGTGCGCGAAGGTTACGCCGAGCGTCAAACAGCTGTTTGAAATGGAACAAAACCACGCCAGACTATCCAAAACTGGAATCGAACGCCCCCCCAGAACTACACACTACACTATTGTGTTTCGCAAAATGTTCTATGGGACGTCTCTACTGAACGTTTTCGTTTTTCCCACAATTAGAAGTTGCCAGTATTAAACACATTGGTGTTATCAAATGTAAAACATATAATTAATACATGGGTGAAAATCGCTTGTGTCCATAATGCGCAGCATTAATATATAGCATTAATATATACCCACATGACAGCTCATTGCTACTTTGTAATTCTACTCCACTACAATTCAGAGGTTAACCTGGTATTTTTACTCCACTGCATTTATTTGAGTTACTTTGCAGATTCTGATTAATGATGTGAAATATAAACAACCCTTAAATCAGACTTTAGTTACACCTGAGTAAAATTCAGGTAAGGTGATTGTCAAGTGCCAACAATCAGGAGAGATATTTGATAGTTGGTGCTTGAGAAGACTAAACATGTATCTGCAATTGACATGAATGGAAACAAGTAATAAAGTATATTCATTACTCGTTATTCTCTACTAATAGTTAATTAAAGACTGTATATTATGGCTATTTTGCACATCCCTTTCAAGATGTTCAAAGGTTTATTGACATATCATACACAACTACGGTGTAGTTATGCAATGAATGAAAAACTTGGGTCACAGGTTCCTCAACAGTGCATTACAAGACATCTATCAATATGTGTGTACCTCCACCATTAAACTGTCATATTCTGCACATTTCTTATTCTATCTACATAAGAGTATAATTAATGTGTATAATATCAGTTAAAATAAGTGCTTCAACATAGTTAACATTGCAGGAAAGCAATATATTAGACGTTAAGTACTTTGTCAGGCTTAATATTTATCTGTAGATAGATACCCCCAAAGTTTTTTTCTTATTTAAAAGAAGACCTTAATCTGTTATTTAATGTTTAAATAAAGGTTAATCCGTTTTTCTGTTTTGCACCTCCTCCTATTAATATCTTTGTACATCCTGCACTAAACTGTTTTATTGTAGAGATCACTTATAGTATCTTCTTGATTTTTTATATTCTATATTTCTATCACAGACCTTCTACTTTCCCCCTATGAAAGTATATGTACTCTTAATATTTTTTTAATCAAATATAACACATAAAAACAATAATTCAATAACGTGCTTTAACCACTAGGCGGTGCACACAAGGTACACACAGACACTTGTATTTACAACATCTGAAGATGTGTAGTTTTATTCATGCTTTCACATAATTTTACAGCATATTGCTATACTATTTCAGACTCAGTATTTACATTCTTACATTCAAAATTCAATCAAAGAAAATCAGTAATATCTTTAAAAACTACAAGTCCTTTTCTATCAGCTGTGCACCGTTATGGTGTAAATATAACCTATCTATGAATTAGATCAAATGTAAAAGTCAGCCGAATTAGTGTTGATACTGCAAGGAGACGTATTGTGTGAAGAGAAATCGAAGATGTTGTTTAATTGTTGAATATATTTATGATCCAAGTCAAGTATTCAGTTTCTGCGGCATTTCTTCAGTTTTTCCAAAGGTCTTCTCATCAGGGCTCTCTAAATAAAGAACTACGGCAGATCTGTAATATGTAATGCAGCCGAACCGTGTATTACAATGCCGTTATGTGATGACTTTCAAAGAGAAAGGCAAGAGCACTCGGAATTAAGTATTATTTTATTCTTTTAAAATGTTTTCCGGATTTCATATAATATAAACACCAAATCCCAGCATGCATTGCGGCTAAAACATCCAATCAGCGTAGCTGAGGATCTTGGGTAATCGCTCGAAATGTCTATGTCTGTTTCCGGTTATTTTTATTTTGAAATTCAGTTCCTGACGAACGCCAAAAAAGCCAGAGATTATGGAATTAAACCAATAAATAAAAGCAAGGATAATTGTGTGTTATTGGTGAGTAAATAACAGTGTGTTATTTTGAAAAGAATAACAAATTAGAAGGAAAAAAAGATTTAAAAAATACAGATTTCAGTATCCTGAGGCTCTGAGCCCCATGTATTTTCCTCACAGACGGCAATGAATATATGGGATGTTCTTGCCTTTAGATTCTCTCCCAATAAGTCCAAGTACAGAGGGTGACTTTGCTGTGAAAAAACACATTTCCACCAAAAAAACTTTAGCAACCATGTGTACACATTCAGTAATCTTCGTCATAACTAGCAAACTAAACATCATGTACATGTACTGCACAAATAATCAGATATAAAAACTCATTACTCGCATAAAATGACATCAAAGCGCATTTTAATGGCCAAATGAACCTTAAAATAGGCATTTTCCACCGAGAATAACACGAAGGTCGGCCATTGTTGTTGATCACGTGGTCAATGAAGGTCTATGGGACGCCCTGCCCGTAGAAGCCTGACGGGCAAGGGGTCCGCTGTCCGCAATGAAGGTCTATGGGACGCCCTGCCCGTAGAAGCCTGACGGGCAAGGGGTCCGCTGTCCGCAATGAAGGTCTATGGGACGCCCTGCCCGTAGAAGCCTGACGGGCCAGAGGTACCCTGTACGTAATATAGTGACGGGGAGGGGCCCTGACCGTCCGTCAATATGTGACGGGATGGGAGTGAGAACGTGTGTGTGTGTGTGTGTGTGTGTGTGTGTGTGTGTGTGTGTGTGTGTGTGTGTGTGTGTGTGTGTGTGTGTGTGTGTGTGTGTGTGTGTGTGTGTGTGTGTGTGTGTGTGTGTGTGGTGTGTGTGTGTGTGTGTGTGTGTGTGTGTGTGTGTGGTGTGTGTGTGTGTGTGTGTGTGTGTGTGTGTGTGTGTGTGTGTGTGTGTGTGTGTGTGTGTGTGTGTGTGTGTGTGTGTGTGCGCGTGCGTAAACCGTGCTGCAGTGGAAAAGCGCCATTAGGCACACCAGCTGCTGGACCTGTGCAGTGTCCTTGTTAATTATTACCAGTTGGATTAGTCGTAATTATTGCAAAGACATTGATATTCTGCAAAACCCCACGCTATGTGTTATGCCATTTAAAGAGAGACATTTGAATTTAGTTATTTGTTTAATAAATGGACATAGAGCAACTAAACATATTAAATCAGACAAAATAAATACATTCTTAAAACTTAACAGGCTGCAAACTTGAGACCCTGGCATGACAGTTGGACATGCTACACCCCCCCTCCCCCCTTACCCTCCATGTCGTTGGGAAGGGAGCCTCTGAATGCTTGCATTGCATTCAGAATAGTGTTATTCCTAGAGATACGGGGATACTCCACTCAGCGTACTTTCATTATAAGTGCTGACATGCTGTCAGTCTGTGTGTCTGTGCTCGTTTCGGGGGCTCCTCTGCTGCCTCTTCAGGGGTCCTACTGTCCCCCTGTAGGGGATGTGGATGTGACAGGTTGGGGGGAAATATATTCAAGTCGTAAGAAAAACGAGGAGATAACGAGTAAATTGCCATAATTTTATTATTTATTTCTTCTCTTATCGATGTTTGTTTGGTTATTTATTTCTCTCTGTCTGTTGACTTCAATGAGTTAAACAATGCAGGGAGATTACCGCACTATCTTGCATTATTTCCTTTTCAAGCTGTGTACGTCGTATGCATGTCTGTGCTGTGTGTGAGCAGTGCTGAGTGTGTGTGTCTTCATTCCTATGGTGGCGAGAGAGCATGTGTTCATTATCGTGCGGTCCCAGCCTTGTCCCTTTAACAGTAATTGGAGCGATATTAATTGCTGCGCAGTGGCTGGTTGATGGTAGCACCATCATGCCGCACTGATAGGGCCCTCTGCTCTTGTTTTTTCTTCTCCTTTCTCTCCTCCTCACAAACTAACTGCTGGGTGAGTGGGAAAGGGGGAGGGAGGAGGGGGAGAGAGAGTAAGGGAGGGAGATAGCCCCTCTATCAGCTCCGGAGCAGGCGCTGTCTTTATCAGGAGCACGATTGGCAAAAAGGAAACTTTGACCGGTCTGAATTTTTCTCTTATCGTCAATGCCCCCCCCCCCTCCACCTCCCCTTCCTCCTTCTCTCCCCCTCCCTCCATCCATTCACCTCTCCTCCTCTGCTCTCTCCATCACCACTAACAACCCCACGAACAGCCTCCCCCTCCCCCTGCATGCATCTCTCCCTCTTGTTCCGTTCTTATTGTTTCTTCTTCTTCTCGGTGCTGCGTCACAGTGGGACTGGAGTCCCTGGCTAATGTGCTCTTGTTCATACAACATGTCTTCCCCATGCATCAGACATTTCCCAGGAACATACGAGGGGAGAAGTGTGTGCTGTATCAGCGGCTATGGAAATAAACAGTTGTATCTGCTGTGGGAGAGCTGGCATGCCACTGGTTCCTCTGTGCGGTGCCTTCAGACTCTGTGAGGGGGGGTCTCAGGGGTCCGGCTGCTTTAAGACAATCCTTCCAGAAGTCCAGCATCCCTGCCGATTACAGCACATCTCCACCGCCTGCTCGCCTCACTGGCACTTTGTCTTCCATCTCAAAAATACAAAAATGGAGTCATGGGCATCTATATTTAATATCTTTAAGTTTATAAGTTATGAGAGGTGATTATTGTAGAAATGATTGCAGCAATTAATATTTTCAACCAGATGAATCTGCATATTATTTTCTTTTTTCCCTTATACCAAATGTTAGAAAATAGTCTAAATGCTCAATATAATTTAGAGCTCAACTTGATTATTCAAATAGATTGAAAAGCATGAAATGCTCACCTTCAGTCAGACACAATAAATCCATCATCAAAATAGTTGCCCTTTAATGTTCTGTTGATGAACAAATTAACCCTTGACTGGTGGAAATACATGGCTATAAGTTCGCTCAATAACAAAAGAGATATTTGCTTTGTTATTTCCGTAGTGTAAGATGTTCCGATGCAGCGGCCACAGTGTGCCCACTGTGTTCCAGCTGGCTCACAGTGGGCTCAGCTTCCAGCCGGACCCTGCCCCTTTGCCATCTTTCCCTTTTATCCTCATCTTCCCTCCCTTATTCCTCATGTCATGATACATTAGTCTATCCCCTCTTTCTCTTAGAGCTGTTTTCTGTCACAGTGGGTCATACAGTATGTATCTTAAACTTCTACTTTCCATGCAGACTTGTAAGTCTAAAAGATTGAACAAATAATTACTAGTTACTAAAAAGTAAAACATAATATTCTTTGCAATACAATTATTTCTAGATTTGACATTTCTAGTTTCCAATTCCATGAACAGTTTGTGTTCTAACCTTATGATAATAATCTCTTAATTTATTCAAATCATTAATTCAAATAGTTCTTGTCACAGTCGTTACTGTTCAAAGTGATTCAGCATTAAACAGTGGAACAACATTGTGGCTTCCATTGATATGAAAATAAAAAATACCTTTGAATTAAAGCAATGATAGGCTTCAGCAATTTTCTATTTTTACTCCAATATGTAGTTCACCTTAAAAAAACGTGTGTGTGTGTGTGAGCTGGTCCCTATCACGGATGATATGCTAAAGCCACCATTTTAATCTACAGTGTGTCCATACTGCATGATATGCAATATAAATTATGAAAGAAGAAAAAAACCTATCTTTGCAATGACCTTGCAGGCTGGAGGGTTCAACATTCCCCTCGCTGCTTAAAATGTGTGATATGCAAATGGCTGTCACAGTAATCCCTCGTCATTTGCCGGCTGCAGTTCACACATCCTCTGCTTCCACACTGCACGAACTCGTGAACACGTTTTATATCTAAGGCGTTTGACCAAATATATTTTAAAGAGTATTTAAAGCTGCTTTCATCAACGTATGATTATTTAAATAGTGTGTGTGTGTGTGTGTGTGTGTGTGTGTGTGTGTGTGTGTGTGTGTGTGTGTGTGTGTGTGTGTGTGTGTGTGTGTGTGTGTGTGTGTGTGTGTGTGTGTGTGTGTGTGTGTGTGTGTGTGTGTGTGTGTGTGTGTGTGTGTGTGTGTGTGTGCGTGTGCGCGTGCGGGCGTTCCAGGTGAATCTGTGGCCCCCTGCTGGCCAGTACATGAATGATGTGGCCCCCACCACCATCCCAGTTGCCATAATGTGTGTTCACCCCTCAGACAGTGTTAAAGCCTAAAGAGCCGTGTGTGTGTGTGTGTGTGTGTGTGTGTGTGTGTGTGTGTGTGTGTGTGTGTGTGTGTGTGTGTGTGTGTGTGTGTGTGTGTGTGTGTGTGTGTGTTGTGTGTGTGTGTGTGTGTGTGTGTGTGTGTGTGTGTGTGTGTGTGTGTGGTTGATCAGGAGCAAAGAAGGGTTATTCTCACGTTGAGACCAGAGTCACCAGGTGAACATTAAGAAAGGGTGAACATGGGATGGAAGGATGAAGGGTGAGAGTGCTTATCAAGGAGAGGAAGGATAAAGGACCTACTGAGGAAGTGGTTGGAATAAAGAAGGACCCTTTTGAGTGTAGCGTGCTGAGATACCTAATGAAGAAGAGGGGTGAAGGTTTAAGCACCAACATGAGGGGGGGGTTTACAAGGGGCAATTGAGATAGTGAAATGAGAGGTGAGTGAATGCACAGCTGGTGAGGCTAGGTAGAAGGATGGGGGATACGATAAGAAGTGAGTTTGGTGTTGACCGTAGAACACGTTGAGGCGTCCGCTCTCCACCAGCTCTCTGCCGTGCTCTAAGTGGGGTGTCGTTGGTCACGCAGCTTTGGAACGATGGCAAACTGTATTCAGTGCAAAGCTGCGATGCCACTGTGTGGACGATGACTGTCCAGGACCTAACAGCACATTCTTAATATTGGGCCACATCTTATCCCTCGTGTGTTTGCAGGACACGGTCACATGGCAGGGCCGCTCCACATCCACCCATCTGTCACACGCTCTTCTCTGTAACCTTCCTCCATATCTCCGGCCAGCAGACTTCCATGTCTCTCAGGAGGACAGAGTCCCTGCAAGCACTTACACCTGTCAATCACAATGCTCTGGGATGATGATTGGTTGTCATGTGTCCAGAGGGCTTGTCTTGTCAGGGAGACACCTCGGAGTACAGCAGCAGTTTTGGACCCATAAACACACGAAGAAGAAGAAACATTCTTGTATGTGGGTCAGCAGGAATGCATGTTGGACCCGCTGGTTCTGGTTCTACCAAAGATAAAGAACGACTACCTTTGTTAAAGTCACATCCGTCTCAATGCTCCAGTCCATGAAGCTAGTGGTCCAGTGTAGAGCTCGCTGTCTGCCAAGGAAGAGACAGGAACTTCAACTTAATCAATGATTGTCATTTCATTTCGGTGGTTACTGTTGATCGACTGATTTGTTATTATAGAATAATATTGTAATAATCATATGATCATTATTCCAGATAATATTGTAGCACTAACAATTCCTTAGCACGCGCCGTTTCTTCTCTAACCAGTGGGAAGAAATCAGCTCAGTGTGTCAACGTGGAATATTAGAGCAAATTATTATTATGTTTCAACAATAGTGTGTAAGTCTGCTATACTTTATAACTTGCAAAATAGTACTTTATGTTAATATTTTCTAATGAAGTACATACTTACAGGTAATATAGATCTACTTCCGGTTGCTGCCCTAAACATGACGCAGCACCGAAGGCACGTCTTCTTCGACTGTGTGTGTTAGCACATTGATATGCAATCCAATCCACTTTATTTATAGAGCACAGTTTAAAAACAGAGGGTTTGCCAAAGTGCTTCACAATGAACATAACATTATAATAAAATATAATATTACACGAATAGATAAAAAAGCACACATAAGAATAAATACAAGGCACATAAAGGCTATGGACAGACAGTGAAAGCATACACACAGGTATGACATAGGTCAGACTGACTGACTGGTAAGCGAGGGACAAGAGGTGGGTTTTTAGGCGGGACTTAAAAGCTTCAAGAATGGGCGACAATTTAACATGAGGGGGCAGGTCGTTCCAGAGCCTGGGGGCTACCGATGAGAACGCTCGGTCTCCCCTGGTCTTTTTCTTTGTTTTTGGGACTACAAGCCGCAGCTGATCAGCCGACCTCAAAGCCCTTGAGGGGGTGTACACCTGTAAGAGGTCGGAGATGTACTCTGGGGCCAGCCCATTAAGAGATTTAAAAACAAACAATAACATCTTAAAATGGACTCTGAAATGGACAGGAAGCCTGTGGAGCGAAGCCAGAACTGGTGTGATGTGGTCAAACGTGCGGGTTCCTGTGAGCAGCCGCGCCGCAGCGTTAATATGCTTACAGCAAACCGGTTTCTCCTTTGAATCACGTTGAGGAGCTGAACTATAAGGGTTTCATTTGGCTGATGGAACAAACCACTTTACACATATAATCACAACTGTGTGTTATGTGTCTATTAAACTAGAAGTTGTCCTGTTGTGAAACATTCATGACCACAGTATTCATGATTTTGTGTCATGAATACATTCGTAATATTTGGTAATCAGTCTCCAGTGCTGCAGCCCAGCCTGCTCTCTGTGTGCAGCAGCAGCACCTGCCTGCATCACGTCTGGCAGCGCTGACACGAAACACACAAGAAACACCTCAAAACGTGCGGAATGACCGGGATCGGGTTGCTGTGTCTTTTATAAAAGATTCGCCTAACCCTTTTCACGCAAATCGCAGAAAACTGTTATTTGCCCCACAGGAATGAATGGGAAATCCATTTGAACAGAGCTCAAAAACAACCCACTTTGACCCCATACAGATTCCACATACTTTAACGTAGAACAAAAGTTACAAGTTTAAACGTTTCTCGAGACTATGGACTTTATTAGAGTAATTGGATATATTTTGATAGCTAGTACGGTTCTCACGTAGTCGCAGCTTACGTTTTGTGAAAATGTCACACATTTTATAATGGGTGTGTATGGGAGAGCTCGTGAAGCCTTTGAGTGCGTGACATCACGGCTAGAGGGCAGAGGAGCTGTCAAATTAAAGAGTTTCTTTCCAACTATTCCTCGGCTGGCCACAATGTTCACTCTTCATACATCATTTGGTGATCATAATGTAAGGACATGTGTCACGGCCGCACCGATATGCTCATGTAATCAAACGGACACATATAACAAACACGAGAGTCATCAGCTGTTCATCTGGTATCCTAAATACTCTGGGGGGGATATTTAGCTGATTGGAGTGACAGTTTTTTACTTAAAAGCAATAATACAAAACAATATTGTCAATACATTCTCTGACAGGCTGTCTCTCGTTCACTGGCAGGGCGTTGCCGGGGAAACGCTTTGATCTTTGAACACACCTGTCGGTCGGTAACTAAATCCGGTGGTAATCTAAAAATGTCACAGATAAACAGTTGAAATAGTCAGATAAAAGTGAGCTAAAATGAATGGATATTCTTTGTTGTACCTTAACAATACAACTAATGCTATTAATACTTAATCAGCGGGGGTAATGTTAGCATCGGGACGTGCACCCAAGGTTCAGTCACAGTCAACATTTCTCTGAATTTTCTAGTTCCATTTATTCTTTTCTTTAAAACCATTGAATAATGTGCTCTCTACAGCGCTTTGTGTCCGTTTGTGTCCGTTTGTGTCCGTTTGTGTCCGTTTGTGTCTGTTTGTGTCTGTTTGTGTCTGTTTGTGTCCGTTTGTGTCCGTTTGTGTCCGTTTGTGTCCGTTTGTGTCTGTTTGTGTCCGTTTGTGTCTGTTTGTGTCCGTTTGTGTCTGTTTGTGTCCGTTTGTGTCTGTTTGTGTCTGTTTGTGTCTGTTTGTGTCTGTTTGTGTCCGTTTGTGTCCGTTTGTGTCTGTTTGTGTCCGTTTGTGTCCGTTTGTGTCTGTTTGTGTCCGTTTGTGTCCGTTTGTGTCCGTTTGTGTCTGTTTGTGTCCGTTTGTGTCCGTTTGTGTCTGTTTGTGTCTGTTAACTGGTGTCAACATTTGACAAAATCAAATATACACACATGTTTTCAAGATAATACCTTATTATCTCAATAAAATGCCTGAAACAAATATATGTTAAAAAATGTCAACTTATTATAGCCCTTGCTTTCACCGGCGATGGAGTCCGCGTGGCATGCCAGTCAAAGAGTTATTAGGGGACACTGCATGTTACAGTTGAGTTAATACAAAATGGAAACCCACTTTTGCTATAATTTGTAGTTGTTGTTATTAAACATGTCTTTAGCCGCACCATTAGTCAGCACCGGACACTGGTGTGACGTATTTCTTTGATTCTAACTGGTCAAATGAAAGCCCGGCTTCAAATGATCCATTGTGGCGCTGAAGACTAACACTATATCAGGAGTGTCTAATGTGTGTGTCCTCAGTTAGGACAGAAGATCAAGAAGAAGTTATAGCTCATAAACACTCTCTCGTCTCAAACTTTCTGCTCATTGGCCTATCTCCATTTCTCTCTTATCATGTGCTGTCTCTCTCTCTGTGTCCTCTACAGTATCTATCACTCACCAGTTTCCTTCCTTTAATAGACAACAATCTTGTGTTCCCAAGTCTGAAGGAGGTTGTGTGTCTACAGCGGCAGTAAAGAAAACCTTCAGTATTTTTCCACATGTGCCACGAACAGCCTGCTGTACCCACATGTTCCCTTACCCAGAAGCCCTGGTTCCAAATGAACCGTTCAGCTTGTCCAACTCAATATAAAGACTTAAGTGCACTATACGGGAGACAAAGAAAAGAAAGCATGGGTATTTAAGCTTCATTGATTTGTATTCCTTGTATAGAATGCTCATATTTGCAATGTTACTCTTTCTTGATATGGACCCTCCAAAGTCTCAATCTGTTTGTCGCTTCTCTCTCTGCTGTCTTGGCTCCGGTCCGTTTAATTGATGAACCTCTAAATGACCCCGAGTGTGTCGAACACGCCTATCACTCTATAACTTTTCCGTGTTCTCTTCCTCGGCCATGCTGCGGATACCGGCCTGATTGAAATGTCCTTCTTCGTGGGAGCCAGAAGGAGTTGTTAAAGCAGACATGAATTAATGATTGAATTAATTATCGGAGTCACATACCGTACAATTAATTTTGTGGCTTTGCCTCAGTCTTTTTTCCTCTCCCGTCTGTGCGCGGAGAATGTCAAGAAACATTTTCTAATTAATTGATGTATGATTATCAGGGATAGTTTCTAGAAGGTCTCCACTTTCAATTTGTGACTACAGCAGAGGGAGAGGGGGGCTGGAAGAGATGGGAGTGGGGGTGTGAGGCAGCTGGGCTCGTGTCGTACGTGCACTCTCACACACTTATTGGGTTGCGCACACGTGCATGTTTTTATATTACAATGAATCCTAATAATTCCACTCTGTGTCCTCAAGTCATCACCGTGTTAGAAACGGTTGAGTTTGAGCTGTATTCTACTGAACACAAAGAAACAGACACACAGTAGTCTCCCTGCACACGATGCATGCTTCGTGGGCAGGGGGCAATGCACTCAAAGACTGTCACTTTGGGAGAGTCCAACATCATTAGGATTTGAACATGGACTTTTAGTTGACGGTATGGTTCTACTCCTGTTATTGTTTGTTTGTTTTCTTTATTAAACATCGTGAATGTTAACCTCAGTACAGACTGCTATCGGGAACGAATCACAACGATGGACCAAGTTTAGCCTCTTGAGCGACAAACATGTGTTGGACGTTTTTGTCGCTACAGACAGTGTAATTACAGAGCGGGACTAGTGGTGGCGCTGTTAACCACACTTCCAGCTTGTGCATGGGGTCATTAACATGGAACACGTGTATCCACTTGTGTATCAAGTTGTCATGGTGACCTGAGTGAGGGTGGCACATTTAGAACCACACTATTTGAACTGGGTGTTGGATGCACCCTCCATGTGTCGTGTGACCGGGTGGAAAACGATGGACTCAATTCCTCACGTGCTTGCAGACACATTGTGATGTAATAGTAGATAACTCTCCCCAGCAGTCGGGCGATTGATCTGCAGAATGAAGTTTGTGCCTGTGAATGTCAGCGTGTTTTGCATTTGTTTGTCTTCAGTGAGAAGGCAACCCTTTCACTAGTTCTGCCTCACCTCCTTGGTCCTCTGAACAGAAAAGGCCTTTACTTTTCTCCCCCTCATTTTATCTTTCTTGGCATATTTGGGAATTTGCATGTTTGCTTCTTGCTCTTTCCTGGTGGTGTATGTATGTGGTAGATAAAAGTTCAGCAGTGCAGTTAAGAGAAATTAGTTGGGTAAACAGTGGTAAATGTCAATGATAAAGTTCTGTTGAAGCTCATCTGATTAGCAGCGCTACGCAGGTGTCTTATCTTGCCTGTGCAACAGAGGGTAAAATGGAAATGATTGCGTTGTCCTGAGCAGTAGATGCCTATCCCAGAAACGTCTCTCTACCGCTGAGCCGTGCCGCCGGACTCCAGGGACCATGGAGATCATGGGGAGGGAGGGGAGAAGAGAGACGGATGTTGTTGGAGTCAGGCCTTTTATCAGCCAGCATTGGAGATGATGTGAGTTGCCATCAATGCAGAAGGTGAGGTCGGATTTGTTAATGCAAGTTTTAGACTTGGCTGATAAATGGATAAAGCTGTAGAAACATACAGGATACCAAACACACGACCTAATGCATTGTTTACTGTTAATGATCACTTTAACATGCCATCCTTCGTGAAAGACATATACAGTAGTAAGTAAAAAAAAACTGAAAAGTAAATCACTTACTTTCAAAACACTACAATTCCTAAGATGCTTTTACTAATCTTTACAGACTTTTTAAAGAAGTGCAGATACTTGATTCACATACATATGTTTAGCAGAACTCCATATATTTAATATTGACATTGAATCAAAAATACTATGCTATAAAGACTGAGCACAACGTGTGGGCAGTTTTAAACTCTGGTCCTTATGAAAATAAAGCCTTTGAGTATTTGGTGGATGTTAATTATTAATCAGAGAAAATCAATGATTCAATTAGTTATCTTGCTTACTACAATTAGCTCTTTGCTGAACTGTTGCTGCTCCTAGTCGGCAAGCAGTGCAGGCGACTGGAAGTGTTGAGGCTGGCGTGGTTTCGTTCAAAGAACAGAGGTCGGTTATCAGAGAGTCGTCTGAAGCCTGCGTGGGCCGTGGGACTCGTACTGTAGCTCTGCAGGTGGCCGGAGAGCTACTCCGACAAGAAGAGAGGACGCAGCGGGTTTTAAATGACCCGGGGATGGAGCAGGTCACAGGCTGCAGTACCAACGGCCATCGATGTCCTCAGGCTAGGTTAAAGGGCACTTCCAGGTGTACATACAGAAGGTGTTTTGTATTTCACATTGAATCAGGATCAAGTGAAATTCAAATATATGCCTTAGTTGCCTTAAGGTGGTGTCCCAACATGTGTAAAACACATAACTCCATATTTGATTACATTAAACACATCATGTCCTGTTTTCCCCGTGAGAACTACAGAATTGCAAAGTGGAGGCGTTGGGATGTGTCATTCAGCAGAGGTTAAACCCCACCTATTAGCGCGGGGTCGGAGTAACACGCAGATAAAGATTTCCTGTTGTGTGGTGTCAAAAAATCAATAGCTCCGCCACGATGTGCTCATTTGATATCACAATAGTCTTTTTCCAAATCAATTAGGCCGGATAGAGAAGAACATCAGTGTAGGGTGACACCTGTTCTCCATCTTTCTCCATCATTGATATCCAGGCAGACGGTGTGTTCCTGTTGGACGAGCAGGTAGGATACCTAATGAGTGACTCCCTGCACACGCTGAGCCCACACACTGCTAGACCTCTACACCGATTCATATAACACATGCAGGGATATGGTACTTTCGCTAACATAGACACACACACAGCCTTTCACAGTTATGATGAGGATTGTATTTGTTTAGTTTGTTTTTACTCTAAAAGAAGCGAAGGGAGACATTTGGAAAATCACTATTATTATTATTGTTCTTTTTCTTTTTCTTTTTTTTCCTTTCCAAGGAAATGGGGAATCAGAAAATAAGCTGTGTGATGGTCGATATGAAAGTCACTGTTTGAAGGAAAATTGACGCCGTAAACGATTTGTATCATTGTCTAGTAATGTACTGTCGAATGTCATGTTTTATGTTATTTGTGGACCCCAGGAAGATTAGCTGTTGCTATGCACCAGCTGATGGGGATCCTAATAAACTATAAACTACTCTTAAAGAGCCTACACACAGATGTCACTGGATGACCACCAAAAAGAAAAGCTACAAATCAAATGTATCTAAAAGATGGGTCACTTTGTAGAACTGCCGTTAGCGTATCGCTGTATCCTCTGAGAACACAAGAATGAATCCACCTAATTAAGTGTAGAGTAACGCTCAGTAACGCTCATGTATAGAGTACTTTTCATTTCTATCTTTGTTGGTAAACATGCATTCTTATCAATATGATGAGGTGTTATGATGGCCTCATTATCACTCAACTTTTACAGTGATTTCTGTTGACATTATCTGTTATAGTTTGAGCCCACGCACACACGTGCCAGAAACATGGCTGCCATCAATGGAAGCTACTGTAGGTAAAGATAGGCAGGGCTTAGAAGGAAACGCTCCTGAGTCATCAACAATGTATCCAATGATCATGAAATGTGGTGTATGTGTCCAGTATGTGTTTAGGAATAGGCGTACACAAGCATCTTTGTCCTGGCCCATAGGTAGGGGGTATCACACATGTGTAGCTCAAAACCCTCAAGACAGAATGTCCCCAGATGTGATACACACGCTCGAGGGGCAAGTTTTAGGTCAGGTCTGAAGTAGCATGACACCTGACGCGTCATGCTAAGGAGTTGTTGATAGCTCAGCAGTTACTGTAGACGATCATTATCTCAGGAGGACAAGCTTGTTCACTAAACATGGTCTGCTCCAAATTGTTATATTAGTTGTAATGCAACCTGTTTGAGGAAGGACATATTGGGAGCGTTTTGTTATCATTTATATTTTCAGCATCACTCATTACAAAAACAAGTATACAATAATAAAGGTAATCTGTATAATATCCGTTGAGTGAACACAGTTATGAAACAATAGAACAGTCGGTCACGTGACAAACCAAATACAATAACTCAGTACTGATCCAAAGTCACACACACTGGGGGTTACACTGGGGGTCACACTGGGGGTTACACTGGGGGTCACACTGGGGGTTACACTGGGGGGTTACACTGGGGGTCACACTGGGGGTCACACTGGGGGTTACACTGGGGGTTACACTGGGGGTTTACACTGGGGGTTACACTGGGGGGTTACACTGGGGGTTACACTGGGGGTTACACTGGGGGTCACACTGGGGGTCACACTGGGGGTTACACTGGGGGGTTACACTGGGGGTTTACACTGGGGGTTACACTGGGGGGTTACACTGGGGGTTACACTGGGGGGTTACACTGGGGGTTACACTGGGGGTTTACACTGGGGGTCACACTGGGGGTCACACTGGGGGTCACACTGGGGGTTACACTGGGGGGTCACACTGGGGGTTACACTGGGGGTCACACTGGGGGTCACACTGGGGGTCACACTGGGGGTTACACTGGGGGGTCACACTGGGGGTTACACTGGGGGTCACACTGGGGGTCACACTGGGGGTTACACTGGGGGTTACACTGGGGTTAGATGTGTGGAGGTTCGAGGGGGGGGGGGTTGAGGATCTCATGATTTGCCCTTAAGGGCTATACTGTATGAAGTACACACATTGATGCCACCAAATCACACAATACAAATAGAAAGTACTACAAATAAATGTATTTACATCCAAAGTTCTTAATATATCATCTTTTTACAAATATCCAACCTTTAAATTGCTATTTTAAATCTCCGTTGCCCTGCACACTAAAGAACACATGTGAGTACATCTCACTGTAAACGATGTAATGATGACGGATCATAGCTGGGCTTCATGCACATGCATGGTATGGTTATGCACGGGTTAAGAAACGGCTCCGTGCCACGGGGCAGGTCGGGGGTCAGACTCGTTACAGGGAGGAGCCACAGCTCTGGTCGGAGCAGACGCACGCTCACTATGCCGAACACCTGTAGCCGCTCAGAGAGGTCTGCTGTTCTAAAGTAAAGGCAACGCATGACGACCCAACTATCATATATATTAAGAACCACAGCAGTTTAACATATGACACATGTGCGAGGGTGGTGACCCGGACAGCCCCGGGCCCATTTACCCCCTGCACACACTCCACCAGCAAACAGCTGCTACCTTCAGCTGCTTTCTCCCCCCCCCCCTCTTCTCCCCCCCACCCCTCTTCTCCCCCCCACCCCTCTTCTCCCGCCCCACCCCTCTCATCAGTTAATTGTGTCATTCCATGAATGGTGGAATGATTGTTTTATTGTGTTGGCTCGGCAAAGAGGTCTGGGTGCTGAAGCGTCCATATTGATAAGCGTGTGTGTGCGTGTGTGTGTGCGTGTGTGTGTGTGTGTGTGTGTGTGTGTGTGTGTGTGTGTGTGTGTGTGTGTGTGTGTGTGTGTGTGTGTGTGTGTGTGTGTGTGTGTGTGTGTGTGTGTGTGTGTGTGTGTGTGTGTGTGTGTGTGTGTGTGTGTGTGTGTGTGTGTGTGTGTGAGAGCTGTGAGAGCTGTGAGGCTGTGTGAATACCGGTGAATACTGACGCTGGATGATTTGGACAGCCTTGTACGGTTCATCCAGCACACAGAAAGTGTGTGTGTGTCTGTGCTCGCACACACAGCACAGTGGTGGGGTATTATCATATCGAGCAGTGAGGGTAGTAGCAGCCATATCGACAAGGAGCGCTGGGTTATTATGCAGGTCTGGTGGGCAGCAGGGGTAATTAACAGAGATTAGGATTGTTGGAGGCCTCATGTAACCGCGGCGACACAGGTAACCTGCTGGGATTAGCAAGCAGCACTAGTGGAAGTGCAACGATAGCACTTTCTCTCTACTAACAGGAAAAGACAGTGCTTTATTAAAAAGACTCCCTGACAACGGCTTGATCAACAGTCGTTGGTGCTGCCATTAAATATCCGTTCCTACAGGATCACGATGTTTACACACCGTGTTCACCATTTTAGTTCAGCATGAGTATGCAATTATTCAATAATTACAAAGTCCATGTATAGATTGGCAGTATTTAGTGACCAGCCAAATGAACATTTTGACCTGATGGTGGGCTTTATGAAGAGTCAGAACATCACAGGGTCGGGGTCAAGATGTATCCGCTTACAAAATTAGTGCCTGTCCACAATAACGTGGCAGTTCTTCATTTGTTGAAATTCAGTCTGGAAGTACATGTGGACCCTATCCACAAACTGACAGTGCTATTAGCAATGGTGTTTAAAGGTCTCCTATCATGCAACATGTACTTTCTTTGTCTTTTATAGATACACATGTGTCTCCGGTGTGTCAGGACTGGAGACTCACAAAGTGTCAGAAAACAAAACCCTCTCTTTTCCTCCGTACCCACATCTCTAAAAACAACGGAGCTGATCCAGATTTACGTCCGATATGACGTATTATCGGAAATGTGGGCTGGCTTTACGCTCACGGCCCTATCAGAAAGGCTTACATTAGCAACATCGCTAACACTCAGAGCTAACCTGTATTGGAGAGAGTATGTGTAAAGAAGCCGGATATAAAAAGGAACTCACCTCGTGGTAAACCCGAGAGAGAAAAAGAGTTTGAGCTCCATACTGTTTCAGAAATAATCCTTGAAGTGGTTTTTAACATGATATGGCTTTTAGTCACGGCAACATTGAGCTGCGTGTCTGGGTAGAATTCTCCTGCATGAGCTTTTTTTTTTTTACAGCTACGGACCCAGAATCAGCCCTTTAGTATCAGGGCTGAAATAGAGGGGTGATCTAGATGGCTAGAATGGGTGATCTGTTTGGTATTTTGAGCAAAACAATTCATAAATATGTTTTTTAAACATTTTTATATATTTGTATACTGTAAAGCAACCCATATATCCTACATGTTCTTGTAGAATGTACCTGTTTGTTTGTTTCTGTTGTGGTACTGACTCGCTGGCAGGCCAACAGGTGTCTTTGGATTGAAGAGACCGCTCCACATTGTTCTTGAATCTCAATCTCTACATGTATGGCAGCCAGAGGTGGGAGTAAGTCCTACATGTGCAAGTCATGAGCAAGTCTCAAGTCTTGACCTACAAGTATCAAGCAAGTCCCAAGTCTCTGTGGTGAGGGTCAAGCAAGTCGAGGCATACAACAATCTGATGAATAAGCCCATTGTCCGCATTTCAATCAGTTAAAAGACAGTGGTTATGGAAATGGATTCAACCCACACTATGATCTTCATTACATACACAGTTAATCATTTGAAATCTAATTTAGACCAATGGCAATCATATTAGATTCATATTAACCCTAGAACTGCAGACGATATAGCGAGGACTCAAAAAGTCTGTTCTAAAAGGCAAATGCCATATACGATTTTCTTACCTGGAATTTGCCATTACACATATCTAATTTAAATGTCTGTTAACACGAGAACCGCCGACAGCGTCAGCACCTACATAGATATCATTTTCAAATCATTACTTTGTTCCTCTTCATCATTTCCTTCTAAACTAAGTAGGACGATTTAAAACTCACTTAATTGGGTTCATTTAGAAATTGCTTCAGTTTATCATCATAACAGATCAGAAAGTTCAGATTCATTTTACAATAAATCAAGGAATGATGCACTTCTACAAACAAAAACAACATCATTAAAACATTTAAACAAACTACTAAAAGTAGATGAACTACATTATTCAAAAGTTTACAGTAACTTCTGATAATAACACAGGGCATCTCTCTCTCTCTCTCTCTCTCTCTCTCTCCCCCTCTCCTGACAGCCCGTCAGTATCAGGGTTAGTCAAAATGAATCCCTTGGCGGTTCTAGTGTTCATTAACCGTTTTGTCTTCTCTTTGCTTAATCGATTTGAAACCATGTCTAACGTAGCTTAAACTTAGCGTTAGCTTTCTAGCTAACACAACACGTTCACGCACCTTTCTCTGTGGGGTTTTTTGTAGTGACGAATGAAGTTGGATGTTGTGGTGGTCCTGTCACTGATCTTTATGCTGCAGACCCTGCATACCGCTGTTCTCTTCTTATTAGTGTCATCGACAACATAATCCTTGAATCCAAACTTCACTATTTTTGGAGTAACGCTAGCCGCTGGCATGTTAACTGACACTCCTGTCTTCTAGCGGGTTGCCAGGTTTGCGCGCATGGCGCTATAATAATCCAATCGCATTTCGAAAAAACTAAACGTAATATCTCAATACAAAAACAAATGCAAATATTACATTTTGTCTCAAACTTAAGTCAAGTCTCAAGTCATGAATACCAAGTTCAAGTCAAGTCTTGTATCAATGTTAGTCAGGCAAGTCTCAAGTCCAAAAATATGCGACTCGAGTCAAGTAGTCATGTGACTCGAGTCCCCACCCCTGATGGCAGCCATTCCATGCCAGCGTCTGTTGAATTCCAAAACAGAGAAATGTTGTCAGTAGTTTAGAGAATAAAATAAAAGAAGGTTCATTTTACTCAAACACATACCTTTAAATAGTCAAACCAGAGAGACTGATAATGCTGCAGTGCTTTCTTGTTTTGTTCCAGAACTGTATAGGCTATGCCACAACAACAAATGACTTTTTTAATTGTCCTGAAAGCATGCTTACATGATTGGATATGATGCGTCATCATGAAAGGAATAGGAAAACATGTGTTCAGCTTTTATCTGACAAACGAATGCTTGTGTTGTCTTGTTTATAAGTTAATATCTGTGTTGGCTCACTGGTCCCCGCACTGTTTCCAAATGAGGGTCAAATGAGCTGGTCATGCTGATAAGAGTACCATGTGATGAAGAGTGGCCAATGGTTCAGAGGCAGACTGGACAATGATGGAGGGCCGAGATAAGGAGGTCAGTGTGGCCGAAGTAAGGCCTCATGGGACAGGAGATAGGATCCTGGCTGGACTTCAGACTCTGCAGCAGGTTAGACTGTCTGAGGAGTCATGTTGGCGCTTGACCCGGGACAGAAGTCTGACTCTGACCCGACATGAACCTGGTTCACTTTGGTCCACATAACAACTATCATGTGTCAGAAAGCAAGACCCCAACAACCCACGTGTTCCTTTTTTAATAAGTATTCTAACAAATGGGTATGATTTTTTTCAAAATATTTGTGAAATTGAGCTCCAACCAAATTGAGTCATTCAATAAAAAATTCAGCCCAACCCGACCCAAGCACAACAGGTAGGGTCAGCTCTTGTTGCCTCTGGCATCAGTGTCACACTCTCATATGCACTGGGGCAAGGGAAAGTCAACATGTAGGACCGGTTACAGTGTGGCACAACCAGGCCTGGTGCAGGAAGTGTGCCAGAAGCGGCTTGGTGGTTAATAAAGCCCACTAGCTCCAGGTGCTTTGTGACAGCTGAACACTTTTTGCAACCCTTGCTTTAATCACTTGTTTTTATTAATTTCTACTACACCCTTTTATTCTCCCCCCTCAAACCACACTCTTTCCTGCTCCCTCCTCCCCTCCATAACCCCAAGCCCGTCCCTCCACCCCCACCTCCCTCTCAACCCCCCACCGGCTGTGGGAAAGCCATTTTATCAGCGTCTGTCCGTTGTTCTCTGGTGGGGATAGATACAGAGAAGATAGATGAGTGTTTTGACATGGAGAGTGTTAGACAAACACTCTTATCAGGCCCGCCACTTTAGACCGACCCCCCCGAAAATTCGCCTGAACCATTGACAAGCTGAGAAGGGGAGGGAGGGAGGAGGAGGGGGGAGGGGAGGGGCGGTCCATCGGTGGTAGGAGGGGAGGAGAGACAGATTTGTGTATGCGTTTCGATCAGAGATAACAGTGAAACCAGAAAGTTTCCCACTGCCACTCTCCAGTGTTTCTGACACATGTTGTCCCTCAGATGTGCAGAGACGTGTGTAAAGTACAGACTGCTGCCCATGCTGCACTCAGATCTGTTTTAAGTAGATGGATCAGTGCCTCGGGGCTAACTGGCTCTATCAGGACTGCAGCAGGCTCAGCCCTCAGCCGTCACCGCCATCCTTCGACAGTTATCAATTTGAGGAAGTACACAAGAAGTTTCCTCTGTTTCCCCGGCCAGGACAGAAAGAGCACGGCTGGTATCACACCCCCCCTGCTGGTGGTATCAAACTCCCCCTGCTGTCGAGCGTGGACAGTTTCAGCTGTTTTGTCTGAACGGATGCAGGGTTCAGCTCAAGTTCATCCACATTCTGTCTTTTTGTTTGTTGTTTTGTTTTTGCATTTGAGCCCGTCATGTGGTCTCTATGAAATGCTACGGTTCATGTTTTAACACTATGAAAGGTATAAAAAACACTTTTTGATTAAAGACCATAGTTTCTATTAATACTAGTTATCCCAGTATTGAATAGTCAGTAAAACATCTCCCTCTTCAAAAAAAGCTTTAGTACTAAAGCTATAAGTAAGGGTGACTACAAGCTATAAATAAATGAAATATGTTAATGCTTACAAATCATTTGAAAAAGGATGTTTTGATACCTATGATATAAATGTACCTACAGTTGTTTTATATCCCCTGATGTTAACCAATCCTTTCTGTGTCCTTCCTCTAGATGAGCTGGAGTTAAGTGAAGTAGGGGGGGGCAGCAAGGTGGTCGCTGGCAGGGATCTCGAAACAGACACAATGTGGGGCCCCTACCCAGGAATCCTCCAATCAGAGGGCAGCACAGAGGATCCTGATACAGAGGTAAGACCTCTACTTACCTCTTGCAAAGAGTCTGTCATAGTGACTGAGGCTGAGCCACTATCACGTGTATCAATCCTTATACACATGGACATGATGCTCTTCCTGAATAGCCTCAATGCACTATAACAAATGATGAAAAGCCATTGTAAAACAATAGAAGGTTTCAATCATCTTCATTTATAAATTATGTTTGTCCTACGTTGTTGAATTTGTGATATTGAGGTATTTGTTCTGCTTTTGGTGCCCTTGTCTTGCATTGAAATCCTGCTAGATATTACCACTAGAAGATTACAGATATTCTAAATATATTAATTTATAGTATTGACTGTATAGAGTTGACATCAATATAAACTATATTGTAACACTGTTGGCGAGCTTAAGCTTCAGTTCAAAATCGTATTATGTATATTTTCTAATATCTGCTAACCGTGGCTGACGGCACACACAATTATCTATATTTTCTAAATTCCACCAGTGATATCTGACCTGTAATTGCAAGTACAAATAAGTTGTTATTCCAAACTAGTTTGAAGCTGTCGACAATTACTGTTTAACAGTGGTGGCTGGTGGAAAATATTTTTGGTGGGGCTGTTGATATAGTGAGTAAAACATATTTTTTTGGGAGAAATTACCCCTTAAATTAGGACTTCTGGTGATGTAATGGCGCGTTTCCACGGCAGCGCGGACCTCGCTTTAAGCGTGCCGAGCCGTGCGGGCCCGTTTTTGGTTGCGTTTCCACTTGGCCTAGTACCGGCTAGCGGGTCCTAATTCACAGTTTTTCTGGCCCCATAAAATTGTGGTTCTAGGGCCAGGAACAACCAGGCTGAGTCGGGCTGAGTATGCTAAACTAGAGAGAATCGCTGTTAAGGGGGCTACAACTACAACAAGATGAACATATTTGACCGTGATTTAATTGTAATACACGTTTCAAAATGATGCCGAAGTAACAACATACTGATACCGGATAGTAACAACCATGAATTAATGCTTTGACAAGTCTGCAGACAGACGGCAGGTGAAAAACCTTTTAAAATGCGTGTTTTCTAAATGGAGATTGGCTAAGCTAACGTTGTAAATGCTCCGACCGTCCACACTCACAGCAACGGCCTACAGACATAAATAAACCAGCGACTGTATTCGCCATGACACAGACAGTATGTGGTTTGTACTTGTTTAACTTTAGTCTAGTTTCTGAACAGATCGTATCTAGTGCTGCGTACCGGTACGCCGAACCGGTACTGGACTTGTAAAAAGTTTCAGTTCAAGTCCGGTTAAAACCGGAACGTCGGGAACCGGTACTTGGACTCGCAAAAAAACTAGCACTTACGTATATTCTGGTGTCTGTGGTTATTTAAACATTCCCTGATGAACGTTATTCAGCGTCAATAAATGAGTGCTAATCCCAGTGTGCTCAGTGTACAACATCACATGTCATTTCACCTTCGATTCACGGTTTGAAAACGTAGCATTTCGCCACATGCTAATGCTAACCGGAAGTGAATAATTTTCAGAATAAAAGTATTAAATTAATAGTGTGAACTTCCGTTTTTTTCAGAATAAAACTGATTTAAATTAAATAGTGTATTTAATTCAAAATTACGCCATATCAACATTGATTTTAATTTCTAACAGTATGTATGTACATCACTATGTATGTAGTATGTACTGTATCATGTACACATGTAGAGTTTAGAAAATACATGGTGTACAGACAGTACAGTACACTCTGACTGTACAGTCACTACAGTGTAGCCTATACTGTATAGTAGGTGTGTAATGCGTATAGTCTACTCTACACTCTACCTTTCAGCAACGTTTTAGGGATTTAGGCTCAGTCAGCTCAGGGACTGTTTGGTTACTTTAGTTTGGTAAATGAAATAAATGTTTGAACTTTGTTGTAGTTCACTGTAGTTGCTGTCATAAGTCATTTGTAGACTAAGTGACAAAAAGTGTTTTTTTTACATTTGTACTTTGTAGAGAAATGTAGACACAAGTTGGAAGGGAGCACAATAAACCTGACGAGTTTGAATTTGAGTTGTTTATGAGTTAATTTCAATTGATAATTAGCTCACAATAAGTTCACTTTAGTTACTCACACAACTTGACACAAGCCATGGGTTCAGGTCCGGACTTATAAGTCCGGACCTGAACCTGAACCTCTGGACTTGAGTCCGGACCTGAACCTGAATGTGAGTCCAGGTACGCAGCACTAATCGTATCTATCCCCGGCTGTTTGAAGAGCAAGCATGGGAAACAAAAGACAGCATGTACCTGTTTGCATCCAGCTAGCCATGCCTTTCTGGTGTACCAGCGACATGAGAAGCCTCGTTGATACGTTTTGTCTTTTTCACGAGCTTGCTGTGATATATACAAATCGGGCTGGTCCGGTCCAAGGTCTTTAAGCAACAGTTTATCTCCCAAACTTCTCCTTTCGAAAGGATTTGAGATTAGCTCTTGAACGGAATTGGGCGGGGACCGAGGTCCGGAGACTCCACCTGCACATGAAGCCATCCTCATCGACTACTGCCGTACTGCGTCACCCCACCGGATACGAGTCACTAGTGTCCAAACTACTCACAGACTGGACCGGGCGCTGACATTGGCGCCCGGTGATCATCAGATTTGACGACGCTGATTGGCTGAAATTATGTTTCGGCATCATAGTTTACAGATAGCAACAGTCAGCTGCTAGTGGCTGCTGCTGCACTGGTTGAGGGCTCCTTTCTTACCGCCCAGACGAGAGAGGGTAATGACCATAGACTGTATATATAAAGGTAATGACACATGGGCAAGGCCAGGCAGGAAACATGTGACTTATCAGTAACTTTAGACATCGTCGTAACACAATTTTAAACGAGATGTTATTGTGGATTATACATTTTACTGATACCAATTATATAATATTTACCTTGTTTATTTAAAAATAAAAAAATATTTATTTTTTTTAATTTTGAATGTGGGAAGAGGTGGGGCGGCGCCCCTAGCGCCCCTATGGGCCGGCCACCACTGCTGTTTAATCTTTATAAGAATAGTCTTGGAACAATTTGTTAATTATTTTAGAAAATTGTTCAGAAAATGAATTCAGTCTGCAATTTCATTGTTTCTTCATTAAAAAAAGAAAACTTCACAAGTAAAGACTTAAAGCTCACCTATTATTCTTTATTTGGCCACGCCCCTTTGGAGTTCAACGTAAAGCCAGCCCACATTTGGGTAATGTCGTCATGACGCAGCAGATCTGGATCAGCTCTGTTGTACCCCCGTTTTTAGAGATGTGGGTATGGAGGAAAAGAGAGAGGGTTGTATTTTCTGACACTTTGTGAGTCTCCTGACACACCGGGGACACATGGTGATGTAGAGAAGACATCACTATGTGAGTCTCCTGACACACCGGGGACACATGGTGATGTAGAGAAGACATCACTATGTGAGTCTCCTGACACACCGGGGACACATGGTGATGTAGAGAAGACATCACTATGTGAGTCTCCATGTGAGTCTCCTGACACACCGGGGACACATGGTGATGTAGAGGAGACATCACTATGTGAGTCTCCTGACACACCGGGGACACATGGTGATGTAGAGAAGACATCACTATGTGAGTCTCCTGACACACCGGGGACACATGGTGATGTAGAGAAGACATCACTATGTGAGTCTCCATGTGAGTCTCCTGACACACCGGGGACACACGGTGATGTAGAGGAGACATCACTATGTGAGTCTCCTGACACACCGGGGACACATGGTGATGTAGAGGAGACATCACTATGTGAGTCTCCTGACACACCGGGGACACATGGTGATGTAGAGAAGACATCACTATGTGAGTCTCCATGTGAGTCTCCTGACACACCGGGGACACATGGTGATGTAGAGAAGACATCACTATGTGAGTCTCCTGACACACCGGGGACACATGGTGATGTAGAGAAGACATCACTATGTGAGTCTCCTGACACACCGGGGACACATGGTGATGTAGAGAAGACATCACTATGTGAGTCTCCTGACACACCGGGGACACATGGTGATGTAGAGAAGACATCACTATGTGAGTCTCCTGACACACCGGGGACACATGGTGATGTAGAGAAGACATCACTATGTGAGTCTCCTGACACACCGGGGACACATGGTGATGTAGAGGAGACATCACTATGTGAGTCTCCTGACACACCGGTGACACATGGTGATGTAGAGAAGACATCACTATGTGAGTCTCCTGACACACCGGGGACACATGGTGATGTAGAGAAGACATCACTATGTGAGTCTCCATGTGAGTCTCCTGACACACCGGGGACACATGGTGATGTAGAGGAGACATCACTATGTGAGTCTCCTGACACACCGGGGACACATGGTGATGTAGAGGAGACATCACTATGTGAGTCTCCTGACACACCGGGGACACATGGTGATGTAGAGAAGACATCACTATGTGAGTCTCCTGACACACCGGGGACACATGGTGATGTAGAGAAGACATCACTATGTGAGTCTCCTGACACACCGGGGACACATGGTGATGTAGAGAAGACATCACTATGTGAGTCTCCTGACACACCGGGGACACATATTTATGTGTAAAATGTGTGTGTGTGTGTGTGTGTGTGTGTGTGTGTGTGTGTGTGTGTGTGTGTGTGTGTGTGTGTGTGGTGTGTGTGTGTGTGTGTGTGTGTGTGTGTGTGTGTGTGTGTGTGTGTGTGTGTGGTGTGTGTGTGTGTGTGTGTGTGTGTGTGTGTGTGTGTGTGTGTGTGTGTGTGTGTGTGTGTGTGTGTGTGTGTGTGTGTGTGTGTGTGTGTGTGTCCAGCCCAGTGTAACTGTCCACGTCTGTCTGAAGCAGATCATATTCTGTTCACTAAATGGCCCATTCAGTTATCCTCTCCTCCACTTCTTTCCTCTCTGATCTCTTCTCCTCTCTCTTCTCCTCCTAGCCGTCCCCTGACTCCCATCCTCTCCCCTCTCTTCTTCCTCTCCTCCCAGCCCTCCCCAGACGTCCGCCTGTTCTTTATCTCCACATGGCGCCATCCTCCTGGATAACAAACCCCAGTGATTGATTCCTGCTTGATAGGCTCTCATTTCTAAGATTTCATTTATTATCAGTATGGTTCTGAGTGTACAGAAGGTGTGTGTGTGTGTGTGTGTGTGTGTGTGTGTGTGTGTGTGTGTGTGTGTGTGTGTGTGTGTGTGTGTGTGTGTGTGTGTGTGTGTGTGTGTGTGTGTGTGTGTGTGTGTGTGTGTGTGTGTGTGTGTGTGTGTGTGTGTGTGTGTGTGTGTGTGTGTGTGTGTGTGTGTGTGTGTGTGTGTGTGTGTGTGTGTGTGTGTGTGTGTGTGTGTGTGTGTGTGTGTGTGAGCACTGACTCTCGCGCACACTCTCTCACCCATCACCTTTGGTTCTTCCCCTCCCTTCCGCTGCCCATGCCGCCTCTTTCCTCCTCTGGACTGTAAAGTCAGTGTCTGTTCTTTCAAAGGTTCCCTTCGTAAAGAAAGCATCTCATTCGGACTCTAAATACATATTTCTCTCTTCTTCCTCATTTTCTGCCCTTCCTACCACCCTCTCCCCTCCTATCTGCGTCTGAAGAAGTGAGGAGATGGACATTCAGTATCTGCTGGAGATAGTGGCCATAATCTCACATTCCTCCTGTGTTTCTCCCCCTGTCACTCCACATCCTCCCCCTTCTACATCTATCCCTCCCTCATGGGTCAGCAGGGGTCAGGGCTATCCTCCTCAGTGTGTTTGAGAGTTTCTTCTCCTGCTGCGTAGCTGAAGCCCAGCATCAAACCCAGTTCACAATCCTTTTCTACAAGTATAATATTCTGTACTCATCTGCCCATTTCTACCACATATACAGTACTGCCCCCAGCAGGGTGGGGGGAGGTCGGGTTAGCATGAAGAGTAAGAGCTGTTTATTATTAGTTCATATTGGGCGGTTCATATAAAATGGTATAAAACCTACAGGAAATTATACAATGTCACTGTAAACAACATGTAAACATGTTTCAACAACTTTGAACCACACACTCATTTTGACATGTTCTGACTTTTGTCTGAGCTTAGCATTGTAGGAGAATATCGTACATCAACAGCACACTCAAATCTGAAGTGTATATATATACTGTGCTTTGTAACTTCTCCAGTGTGAACACTGCATACTGTGTGTAGCATAGGAAGCTACTTCCTGCCAGGAGATTGGAACTACAACTCTATGATCACATGCCTTTTTGTTTGTTTAGGCATTCTAATTATTCCAGTGTTTTGTAAACTCTAATTGCAGATACAAATTGATGGCTAGAAAGCCACAAAAAAACATAGCCCAACTTAATATTCTCTTTTTTATTATACTCGTTTTTTATTATACTCATCTCATAGACATGGTTGGATTGCTTGTAGGACTAATCCTCATTCCTTTCTTCAAGGCAAGGCAAGTTTATTTATATAGCACTTTTCAACGCAAGGCAATTCAATGTGCTTTACAAAAAAAATGAAAGACATTAAGCATTAAAAAAGAAAAGCTAATAAAATAAACATTAAGGAAAAATACATGGATAAAAGTTACAGTGCAGTCTAAAATATGAATAGTTCAATTAAACATTACAAGAAAAAGTACATGGATAAAAGTTACAGTGCAGTCTAAGATATGAATAGTTCAATTAAAAGCAGCGACAAAAAGAAAAGTCTTCAGCCTGGATTTAAAAGTAGTAAGAGTTGCAGCGGACCTGCAGGTTTCTGGGAGTTTGTTCCAGATATTTGGAGCATAATAACTGAACGCTGCTTTACCATGTTTAGTTCTGACTCTGGGGACAGAAAGCTGACCAGTCCCTGAAGACCTGAGAGATCTGGATGGTTCATAATTTAGCAGGAGGTCAGAAATGTATTTTGGGCCTAAACCATTCAGTGCTTTATAAACCAGCAGCAGTATTTTGAAATCTATTCTTTGACACACAGGAAGCCAGTGTAAAGACTTCAGAACAGGAGTGATGTGATCCACTTTCTTAGTGTTAGTGAGGACTCGAGCAGCGGCGTTCTGAATCAGCTGCAGCTTCCTAATAGATTTTTTAGTGAGACCTGTGAAGACACCATTGCAGTAGTCCAGTCGACTGAAGATAAAAGCATGGACAAGTTTTTCCAAATCCTGCTGTGATATTAGTCTTTTAACCCTAGATATGTTCTTTAGGTGATAGTAGGCTGATTTAGTAACTGTTTTAATGTGACTGTTGAAACTCAGGTCAGAGTCCATGACTACACCTAGATTTCTGGCTTTATCTGTTGTGTTGAACATTGCAGACTGATGCTCAGTGCTCACTTTTAAACGTTCTGCCTTGGCTCCAAAAACCATTACCTCAGTTTTATCTTTGTTTAATTGGAGAACGTTCTGACACATCCAGTCATTGATTTGTTCAATGCACTTACTCAGTGTTTGAATTGGAGCATAGTCTCCTGGTGAAATTGTTACGTAAATGTGTGTGTCATCCGCATAGCTATGGTAACTTATTTTGTTGTTCTTCATTATCTGAGCCAGTGGTAGCATGTAGATGTTAAAGAGAAGAGGCCCCAAGATGGAGCCTTGAGGAACCCCACATGTCATATTTGTCAACTCAGATGTGTATTTACCTATAGAAACAAAGTTGTTTCTATCCTTTAAGTAGGATTCAAACCAATTTAGAACTGACATGTCTTTTGTTTGGCACAATACATTGCAAACTGAAGGTGGTGCAGAGTGACACACATTTTATTTCTGAGACACAGCTTTTAAAGTATGGTGGGGTTACGGTTTGTATCTTATCTTAGAGAGATGTCATCTTTCGGGTGGGCCCCGCTCTCTCAGAATCCTTCTCTGGTTCATCTCCCTGTTATGGACATGCTTCATCCTCACCATAAAATATGTGTGATCTATTGCAGTTGTCTAGCCTTCCTCACTTTGATCTTATTCGTGCTGTCTTCCTCAGTCCTCATCCTTCCTGGGCTTTGCCCCCCGTCTCTGTATGATTGGCATGGCCCAATCGGCAGTGTTGCCCCCCCCCTAGCATCGCCCGCTTTCTCAGAACTTAAAATGTTCCTCTTATTTGGCCCGGACAGATAAGTTTAATACGAGGCTGGCCCAGCAACACAACTACACCTGGAAGCATTTCAGTGCAATGATTCTTTTTTTCTTAAACAATACAAAATGAGAGGTATTTGACGTTGTCTTGGCGTGTTGGTGTATTATCATGTGGGTGGGGTGAGTTCTGAGAAACCAGGGTGGAGCAGAGAGAGAGAAATGAGATCCAGTGCTCGCTCTCCCTCCAACAGATCTCCTTCGTTAGATTATTGCCGTGTTAACTGGTCTGTGTCATATGGAAATCCTGCCATTTGCATCTCTTGAGAAAGAGGCGTAAAACCATTTATCTATTTAAATATATTCTGGCTGATATGGCTGTTGGACTTTAGAACACGGTATAATAATGTTTACTGATCAGCTAATCGCTGGCTGCTGATTCCTCATCGTTTTTGGTTGAGTGAACAACCTGGTTCTCCTCGGCAAGCCTCCCATGGCAACCCAGCAGTGAGCACACCACTTGTGCTATTCTGATTGGATCGCACATAAAGAATCTGATATTATATCTCCTCTCCTTCTGATTGGATCCTGCTTTAATTAACTGATAGTGCAAGTCCATGTGATTGGACCGAAGTTGCGGGATTGTTGGGAAATGCCAGTTATATGAGGTAAAAGAGTAATGCTGCTTAAGTGTATGCAAACCCAGAGTGTGTTGCATCTGTTGAATCTTCCAAAAGGACAGAAGTCCAAAGTGAGCCACAGAAGAAACTCTTCCAACACGATCGTATTGTTCTCCCTCCTTCAGCAGCACCCAGCAGCTCGCCCCACCCCACCCCAATGCTGTGTGTTTTGGAGAGGCAGCCTGAAGGCACGATCCTAGAAGGAGCAGAGTAAGGGAGTTCAAAGCGTTATCACGCACTGAACGTTTTTTCATCATGTTTTAGAAACAAGCGTTCGCACTAATCCCCCAATAATCTCTCCAGGAGAACTGGGGCGATAAGGCGCGCCACCCACGGCTTTTCAAACACTTTTTGGGTAGTCTCTTCTCACTCCCTATATATCCTCCGCTCTCCCTCCTCTCCTCTCCACTTCCCTCATTCCGCTGAGAGGATGAGTGAAGGTGATCAGCGTCTCCTTCTCATTTTCTCTAGAGCTGTTTTCCTTTTTTTGTGTTGACTCTGAGCCGGGTTGTTTACATCCTGATTTTGATCTTTTTTATCTGGACTCATCAACAGTGTTTCTCTGCCTCTCTGTTTCTTTCTTTCCTCCGCCCATCAAATTAGAATGTTAATTAAAATGGTGCTCCTTCAGAAGATGACAAATAGATGATTACAGCGAGTGTTGAGACACCTTCTGCGATGCCCCCCAGAAGAACCCAATACTACAGGACATTATTATGAACTAGAGAGCAAGACCAGAGTTTCTACTTTTAGTTCACAGTCAAATATATGTGTTACCTTATATACTGTACTTTGTGTACTTATTTCTGCTGTAAACTCCCTTTTCTATCTTCTTGTTAAAAGGAAATAGCTCCGCTATGTACACAAATAAAGTCATCAAAAGCAATCAAAGCCAAACATACTTGTTGCGTTGGTCCTGGCTTGCAGTAGCCTGTAAGGCGGTATCAGAGAGTTAGGTGTGAGTGTGAATATTATTTGGAAAAAAGTTGTTTACATTGTTTTAAAGGTCACCTGTGTGCAAAATTCACTTTTTCATGAATTGTATCCATTTATATAAAAACCTGTCTGAAAATCAGCTGATCAGATTTTGGCCACTTTATGATGTCATGACGATGTTTTGTCTTGAGTAACCATTAGCCAATCAGCAACCAAGGTAACCCTTATCACCTGAATCGCCTCCTAGAGCACCATTGAGTTCTTTGTAACCAAATGTCTCTCAGAGGGGCGTGGGGAGGGGCTCCTTATTTTCATCTGAAGTAACAGACAGAGAATCAGCACTTTGGAAACAGGGCTGAAACAGAGGGGATTATGGGATGCTGCAATGATCTGTTTGGTGTTTCAGCCAATCAGAGACATGTTTTGTATATATCCGAGACCTGTAATATATTGGTGTAAAACAGTATAATAGGGGACCTTTAATGTAATTGAATTGGTTGATATGTCTGCTGTTAAACAGCCAACTGCTCAGGGTTTTACTCATAAGATGGGCAGACCAACAGCAGTCACTGACGATGTCATCTCAAAGAAAGGTACAGTCCTCTTGCAGCATACAGTGTGGAATGCTGCTTTGAGTCAGCTTGCAGGGTCTCCATCTTCACCAATCAAATCAAATCATTGAAATATTAGATTTAATCCCTCTCTCATATTATTTTTCACGGGAAAAAACTAAAAGCCAAAACTGCTGGGACTTCAAACCTGGACAAGGAGTTTTTGGGCACAGCCCTTGAGTAATGGATGTCTCTTCTCACAATGTGGACACTGTGGATCATTGCCTCAAGGAGAGCTAGCTTTTATCTGTGGTTATTGAATCGTCGTGCTCCACACAGGCAACCTGTCGTATGACTCGCCCACATCATGACAGCAGCTGTCTGTCTGCAGGTCTGTCAGCCAGGCAGAAAGAAGAGCCCGCACCTCAGCACGGGAGAGGGGGGTGATTGGAGAGAGGGGAGAGAAAACTGCCAAATAAGATAAAATACTGATAGACAGAAACTCAGCCAGGCCAGGGGGGAAGAGGAACAACATAGAGGCAAAGAGAAGGGTGGGAAAGGTCCATCCCCTGCAGGGCTCGACAGTAATGGTTGCCAGGTTGCCATTGGCAACCATTCGGAAAAAATGTCAACCACTTCTTGGCCTTTGGTTGCCATCGGTGGCAACCAGTTTTTAACATAAAGAAATAAGGACAGCAAACAGCTAAATGTGCACCCCAAAATAGATCAATGTTAATTATTTGTTGTATTAAGAGTGATATTTAATTATTGCTGTGACCAGTCGGAACCTGATACTTAAGTTGCACGTGCATTGGTGATTACGGAGCCAGAAAACGATGCACGTTTACTCGCGTGTGCGGTGCGCCGTGTGTTTGTTTTACAAAAAATGGCGAAGCAAATGAAGTTGTTTGACTGTGGGGTAAAAAGTTCGGCCAACCCGTCAACTTCTCAAACGAATGTTCAAAGTGATTCAACTGATAAAGCGCAAAATGAACTAGAACGAAAAGCAAAGAGGAAATGTGTAAAGTCTTGAGAGGCGAAATATATGGTGTTATTGTTGTGTCTTTTGAGCATAGAAAATGTTATTGAGCACGCAATTGAACATTTTTGACTACAGAAAAATATATTTTGCAACATCAATTATATTTTGAAGAGAAATTGACTCTCAAGCCCTCTCACAAACTCCTGCACACGCTCTCTCCCTCGCTCAACCTCGCCACCCTGTGTGCGCTCAAGTTTGCCTGCGGGCTCGCTCAAGTTGTCACAGCGTTACAGATGTGCCACAAAACCAACCAAATCTGAGAACTCGAGAAGGTCAATTGTGATTGGCTGTTTTGTCTCCAATCATATCTTCTATCTAAGGTACGGAAAGAGAGGGATTTTAGGTTGCCATCAAATTTGGCCAGAGTAATACATTTCTAATGTTAAATAAATGAAAACCATTCACAGTTAAGAATTATATATTAATTATTAATGCCATAAATGATTGCATACAATTACAGTTTCTTATTTCTCCAGTATGATAGCCGTCAAACAGAAGTTACATCCATTTCTCACTTATTCTAAGAAGAAACACTTTTAGTGGGTTCAATTCTGCTGCGTTGTGCGTTCACTTCCGGTAAAAGTTCCTTCAAAATAAGAGTCCCGATCTTATTACTATCAAAATAAAAGTGCAAAACGAAACTTTACCATAGGAAAGTATTGGCATACAAATATAATCACTTCTATAAAAGAGAAAGAAGAATCTAGTGACTTGCTCAATTCATTTGTGAGGGATCTGTGAAGAACAACATGACAACAGCTGCACTACTGGTATTTAGTATATCAGCAATTGAGGGTGGACAAGTTTCCTACCACTTAGGTTTCAAACAAATGTGCTAATTACTTATTGTAAAGCATTTGAACATTCTTTTGTGTCACATGTTCATTATTAAGTTGATGTATAACTGTATGGTATCTTAAAATATAAGGTGACTGAAAATGGCAACCCTATTTTCAGTTTTGGCAACCAAAAGCTGATGCCTGGTTGCCAGCCTGGCAACCACTTTTAAAAGATAGCATTGAGCCCTGCCCTGAAATAAAACTCGAGAGACAAAAGGAAATATGAGAGAAAATGGAGGAAACGTGGAAGAGAAGGATTAAAGGAGATAGAAGGAGCCGGTGTTCATCACTCAGTGGCTGTGACTGGCTGATATCTGCATCTCCCTGTCATGAGGAGGAGGAGGAGGAGGAGGAGGAGGAGGAGGAGGAGGAGGAGGAGGAGGAGGAGGAGGAGGAGGAGGAGGAGGAGGAGGAGGAGGAGGAGGAGGAGGAGGAGGAGGAGGAGGAGGAGGAGGAGGAGGAGGAGGATGGAGGGAAACCTCTATCCTCTCTATCTCTGAGCCTCATCTCCGGCAGTTCAGGAGCCTGCTTTCCAAGAGTGCCTCATTTTCAAATCTCTTATCTCGGCCCCCGTTTTAAGTATCGCAGTTTTATATTTTTACATGTCATTTGCATGCAGCTCATCAAACCTGGCTCCCTCCATTTTTTTCTCATGGGAATACGCTTTCACTCTTCTGCTGGGCCGTAGCCATGTCGTGCGTTGACCATATCCGCACCTCGTGAGAGGAACATACAGTGTGTGTGTGTGTGTGTGTGTGTGTGTGTGTGTGTGTGTGTGTGTGTGTGTGTGTGTGTGTGTGTGTGTGTGTGTGTGTGTGTGTGTGTGTGTGTGTGTGTGTGTGTGTGTGTGTGTGGTGTGTGTGTGTGTGTGTGTGTGTGTGTGTGTGTGTGTGTGTGTGTGTGTGTGTGTGTGTGTGTGTGTGTGTGTGTGTGTGTGTGGTGTGTGTGTGTGTGTGTGATGGTGTGTGTGTGTGTGTGTGTGTGTGTGTGTGTGTGTGGTGTGTGTGTGTGTGTGTGTGTGTGTGTCCGGCGGATGAGAGTAGGTTTCTGATTGTATCTGCCTTCCTTTTCTTCTTTGTATTTTTGGAGGATCCACACAGTGACCTCTTTGTTTGGGACAGTGAGTACTCCCCTCCAACCCCCTGGATCGGGAAAGAAACCATTTCCTGTAGCTGAGAGATAGAACGAGAGACAGAAAGAGGGAGAGATTGGATGGGAAAGGAGGGGCAGACAGAAGGGGAGGAATGAGAGTTGGGGAGAGGAGATTAAGAAAGAAAGAGAGAGGGTGAGTTGGATGATTGAATGAATGATTTTGTGGGAAGAGTGAAAGAATGAACGATGGTTGAAAAGGTCAGGAGAAGAGCAGCTAGAGGAGCCCAGTGAGAAGGACGGGTGCCCCTTCAGGAATGTGTGCTGATCTGCAGCTGATGTCACTGGCTCTACTTTTTCTTTCTTTGTCTTTTTTTTAATGTATCAAACACTACTGGCTGCCACACACACACACACACACACACACACACACACACACACACACACACACACACACACACACACAGGACACCATGGTTACTGTTTGGGCCACAGTGGTGGAAGGGACTCAGCACTGAAGTCAGGACATGCAGAATAAAGCCCTTCACATCTTGAATGACATCTACCAGTTTCCCTACTTATGTTCCATGCAGCTGTAGTACCAGTCTGGACCAATTGGAAGCTAGTCTAACATCATGTGATCGAGAGATGCAGTATCTTGGTAGCTACCTATGGCACTGTAAATGTCTGCGGCCCAGGAGGGAAGAGGAATATGTTTGAGCTCATTCAAAAACACTTTGCAGGTATTTTGTAAATCAGGAGACACGGACAAGTTCACGCTGTATCCATAGCTGCAGGAAGTCATTTGACTTAGGGGGTGCGGTAAATTGTCAACGGGGGGGGGCTGGTGCTAGTGAACTGTCAAGGGGGGGGGGGGGGTAGCCTTGCTGCGGGGACACGGTGGACCTCTGTCGCCTGTCAGCGCAACTTCAATGATGCCGTTTAAAAACACATTAAGGGCGGTGCCGACCGTGAGCGAACCGAGCCCTTGCACCCCTACTTCCCGCGGCTATGTCTGTATCCCCAACAATTATAATCTGTATATGTGGAACCCATTTCAATCATGTTCATGTGCTGACTAGTAACACAAGATCAATGATGTCAGTGCTGTGACAAATTAAAAAACAAACAAGAACAATAAAGCCCGCTATGGCTGACGGATGTATTCAAAGCGTTTGAACCAATGTTGGCGGGAAGCCTTCACTTTATTTCAAAGCATCCCACAGAAAGTGTAGTATCTTTATATTCCAAAGAACAGTTGTGCTATTGTTTTCTGTGGCAATAACATTTAATGACCTTGAGGCGCTCCTGTTTAGACGTGATAAAGTGTAAACAATATGAGACAGTAAAACAGTATACACATTGAGACAGATGAGCTAGATTGCACCACTAATGATTTGCATATACACACATCTTTATTCCCCAGTGGCTGCAGTAAAACTGTGGCCGTTGACAGCTGTTCAGAGAAATCTTAAACTGCTCATCTGCACATCCACCACGTAGGTGTCGACCAGCTGGGATGTTGGATGAGGCTCTGCATGGTTGCGATCTAAAGATGCATTTGCTGTACAGTTCAAATCCCCACCTAAGAATAACAAAAAGCCACAGCTGTTTCAAACAGTATTCACTTTCTGAGAAAAGAGCTTCCACCCCGCATCAATTGTTGGAGCATTTGAGAAACAGCTGTGAAAAGGTCAAACTGTGCTTTAATTATAAGCATCCTCACCGTAATGAAATGTTCCACCTCCAGTGAGTAAAATACTTTGTGGAGAGGAAATGGAATCTGTTTGCCTTCCTGCATCGTATGGATTTCATCTGTTGTATGTACAGTGGGGCAAACAAGTATTGAGTCAGCCACCAATTGTGCAAGTTCTCCCACTTAAAGAGATGAGAGAGGCCTGTAATGTTCATCCTAGTACACTTCAACTATGAGACAGAATGGGGGAAAGAATCCAGGAAATCACTTTGTAGGACTTTTAATGAATTAATTGGTGAATTCCTCGGTAAAATAAGTATTTGGTCACCTACAAACAAACAAGATGTCTGGCTCTCACAGACCTGTAACTTCTTCTTTAAGAGCCTCCTCTGTCCTCCACTTGTTAACTGTATTAATGGCACCTGTTTGAACTCGTTATCAGTATAAAAGACACCTGTCCACAACCTCAAACAGTCACACTCCAAACTCCACTATGGCCAAGACCAGAGAGCTGTCAAAGGACACCAGAAACAAAATGGTAGACCTGCACCAGGCTGGGAAGACTGAATCTGCAATAGGTAAGCAGCTTGGTGTGAAGAAATCAACTGTGGGAGCAATTATTAGAAAATGGAAGACATTCAAGACCACTGATAATCTCCCTCGATCTGGGGCTCCACGCAAGATCTCACCCCGTGGGGTCAAAGTGATCACAAGAACGGTGAGCAAAGATCCCAGAACCACACGGGGGGACCGAGTCCATGACCTGCAGAGAGCAGGGAATGGGGCCATGTATCATGAGATTTTGAGTGACAACTTCCTTCCATCAGCAAGGGCATTGAAGATGAAACGTGGCTGGGTCTTTCAGCATGACAATGATCCCAAACACACCGCCCGGGCAACGAAGGAGTGTCTTCGTAAGAAGCATTTCAAGGTCCTGGAGTGGCCTAGCCAGTCTCCAGATCTCAACCCCATAGAAAATCTTTGGAGGGAGTTGAAAGTCCGTGTTGCCCAGCGACAGCCCCAAAACATCACCGCTCTAGAGGAGATCTGCATGGAGGAATGGGCCAACATACCAGCAACAGTGAAAACCTTGTGAAGACTTACAGAAAACATTTGACCCCTGTCATTGCCAACAAAGGGTATATAACAAAGTATTGAGATGAACTTTGTTATTGACCAAATACTTATTTTCCACCATAATTTGCAAATAAATTCTTAATATGATTTTCTGGATTTTATTTTTTCTCATTCCATCTCTCGTAGTTGAAGTGTACCTAGGATGAACATTACAGGCGTCTCATCTTTTTAAGTGGGAGAACTTGCACAATTGGTGGCTGACTAAATACTTTTTTGCCCCACTGTATCTGTTACTCACCAGGAGTACCCCGGGCCGGGCAGAGCTGAACCACCATCCCCGGACCGCCACTTGTCTCTCCTCTCTGCATCCAAAACATTATAAATTGTAAAAAACACATAGTCGTAATCATCTACCTTAACATCCCAGTTATTCAGTATCATGTATGCAGTCTGACACGACATGCTTCAGTAGACTTGCATCCAGGATCCTTTTCTCCGGGGAGACCACTTTCCCGTGTCTACAGACCTCTCTGCTGAGGAACTCGTGTAATGAAAGGAGGGACATTTGAAGAACTTTGTATTTGGGCAGCCTCAGCGGCTTCACCATCATACCTGTCTCCATGACGCCATTCACTTTCTCCACCTATCAGCGGCACTGTGTATCCGCACCGGTGACCTCATGCTGCTGTGTCCCACCACCTCTCCCACAGCCAGCCCGATGTTCTCCCCCCGGCATGGGAAGTGGGCTGGGGTTTTTGATGCCATGCTTCCTCCTGAGTTCACCATGGCGTCAGACTCTGATCAGCCTTAAGCATCAGGAAACACCCCAACAACTTCCCCACCATAATGCTCCAAAGTCAACTCAAATAAAGTCATCAGTGAGCCCTGTTAAACTAATACCCATTCAAACATTTAAAAAAATGGGATGCACTCTGAGAGAGAGAGAGAGAGAGCGAACAAGAAACCGTTGTGATTATGAGCGAGAGAACGGAGAAATAAAATGAAGAAATGAAATCCGCCTGGCATCATTTGCATTCAACTTTTATCGGTGTTGAGGAGGGCGTTTTTGGGCCTGATAAGGAGAGGGCGTCACAGGCTGAGGTGTGTGTGTGTGTGTGTGTGTGTGTGTGTGTGTGTGTGTGTGTGTGTGTGTGTGTGTGTGTGTGTGTGTGTGTGTGTGTGTGTGTGTGTGTGTGTGTGTGTGTGTGTGTGTGTGTGTGTGTGTGTGTGTGTGTGTGTGTGTGTGTGTGTGTGTGTGTGTGTGTGTGTGTGTGTGTGTGAACTGACGTTGGCAGAAGAAGATGGTTCTAGAGTGTTGTTGCTGTGCACTAACACACACACACAGTGAACGTTTAGCAGCTATAGTGAGGGGGGTGTTGGGGGGGGTGGTGTGTGTGATGGGAGTGTGGAAGCGGGGGGTTAATATCAGACCAAATAATTAGATTCGCTATCGTCTCGGCGGCAGCAGTGCGGGGATCAGGCAGATTAAAGCCAGGCTCGGGGCTGGTTAATATTCATGAGGGGACCGGGGTCCGGGCGAGGGGCTTAGACTGCAGCTCAAACACTCTCCTCTGCTGATGGGGCTTAAGGCAGCACTCTCAGCTCAGATGGAGCTCTGCCGGGGAGGCCTGACATCCCATTGATAGATGGAGGGCTATGCGGATAGTTAGGGTGATACACGTAGAAGACGGGGTGGTGGATGTGGAAATACAGGTCTTTATTGGAGGATGGCGTTTTTAGGAAAAGCTGAGAATGTGACAATTGTGGTCAATCCTCTTGGTACTCCAGGTTGACTTGTTCCTTGTCGTTTTTCCCCAAATCTCTTCGACCAGGGGTGTCCAAACTTCTTCCAACTTTCATATTCTCATTAAAAAAAAACACACTTGTGCTTTACTTATGCACCAGCACTTACAATGGTCGTGCTTGTTGGAAGTAAATATATCAGCATTGTTTTTGTATCTTAAATCTTGCACTTGTTGTAAATCGCTCTGGATAGCATCGTCAGCTAGATGCTACGTAATGTAATATACTCCACATATAGTGCTGAGCACCACGGTTCGATACCCAGGCTGACTGCTCCCTGTGGGAGGAGACGTGCTCAGCAGGTGTTTCTGTCACAGCAAATGGGATCTGTTGGGGGGGGGGGGTGTTTTCGAAAACCAAGGCAGCCGAGGTTCACTCTGTGTGGGTCGAGGCACGTTCCTCTGGGTGACTGCTGTCTGCCTTTTGAGTCAGTGAGATCGGCGTCAGACCAGAACAAGGACACACACACACATACATACAAACAAACACACACACACTGATCATTGTGTATGTGTGTCTGCTGTGTGTCCGTGGCCGCAGAGTGTGTACAGTTATATCTTATTCTTCCTGCAGATTGATTATGTGTGTAGTTCTGTCGCCATGTGCAGGTCAAACCCTCCATGTTTTAATTTGTTAAGTAAACCAACATTATCTGCAGCATTTTAAATCCAGCTATGTTCAAAGACGAATGTGACTTTACCATGATGACAAACTGGGAAGAGAGGAGACTCTATCAATGAGTGGACACCATTGTGTTTTATTAAGAGTAATTATCCAATAAGAAAATCTGGAGTTTCACACTCACCGTTCTGAACAACAGTCTGTGTGTGATTGACTGTTTCTCTTGAGTGTGTGTGTTTTCCTCATGGCTCTCCCCGTTGCCCTATCATAGCAAATTCCAAAGCCGTGGCCGTGATGAATTAGTCTGAAACAAATTAGCAGTACTTACAGCTCAGACGGCTCCAGCATTGGGTTACAAATTAAAACAAAAGAAGCAGTATCTCCACATCAGTGATGTTCCCCATGAAATCCAATACGCTCTGCCTCCGTCTTCAGCGCGCACCACACTCAGAGGCTTCCTCCGTGCAATCCTTCCTTCTCTTCTCGCTGACAAATAAACACGTTTTTGTGTTGGCTTCATTTCTTTCTTCCTTCCTCATTTTTGGAACCACTTTCAATTTGAATAATCTAATTAAAGATGATTTTATGTTTAGTGCATTTGAGCTCTTTAATAAAGTGTATCAATGTAGGAGTTGGGGAGGAAAATATTGTGCAAAGAAAATGCATGAAATGTGCCCATTTGTATGGAACACACTTCCTGTTGTGGGCTCTGAATGACTTAGGGATAGAGCCAACTGTTACCCACCTGGAGCGGCTGATTTGAACTGATCAGCCGGTCTTTTAGCACCACGGTACTGACATCCCAAAGGAGTAATACGCATTGTAAACGTTGCTGACACACAGCATAACATGGGGACAAGGATTTCATGAGAAAGTGCTGATAAGCTCTGACTGTATGGATTTTAAAAAGCATTTTTGTTTTTGGTGTCAGGAAATATATATTGTTTTAGATATATGCTTACCCAAATTAAGTACATATATTTATATATTCAGTCCCTAATGATTCAAATCACCAGGGACTAAATATATGTACTTGTGTTGGCTATGACTTTGAATTAGAACACATGAAAAGGTGATGTAGTTTAAACAGTTGAAGAGCAGGATACACAATCCAGTGACCTTTGACCCTCAGACAGTCCCTGCTCTGTGCAGTGCTGGGGGAAGGCTGCCTCCTGCTGGAGATGGACAGTACTGCATCACACTGACTCAATGCTGTGCTGTATTTCATATAAGATATGAAAGGAGAGCTGCGTACATGATTTCAAATACCGCAAAATAATCTGTGACGCATTTGTGTGTATTGTGTTTGTTTCCCGGGGAAACCCTCACAAGAAACACCGGCTGTTGTTATGCCTGCTGTGACGTCAAGTTGCCTCTTGTAATGCCGTTACATCCTCATCCACATCATCTGAATTTGGCGAAACAAGTTTAATATTCTTAAAACCAAGACTTTGTTTATTTGAAATCAGATGAAAACAAACTGTCACGGACCCTCAATAAAACATCTTTGTTGATATTTTTCGAGTCTTCTGGCCAATCAGAATCAAGATTGTTGCCGGAAGTCCCAGAATAACTTTGCGGTAGAACTATTCTTTATACATCCATGGGTACAACGTCAGATACAAATGAACACATAATGAAGATACGATCCAGGTTTGATTGATTGACAGGTCACAGAACAATCAGAGCTATCTATCTACCCTTACCCACAAAGTAATTCACACAGACTCTCTCCTCTTGCTTTTCTCTCTGTGTGGAGCAAGCAGCAAGTTGAGCTTCAGAACAAAGTGAAAAACAAACAATGGCATCAAATATTATTAATATGTCGTGTAGTAATACATTTATTTATTTTCTTCTCAGAGTGTACCAGAATGCGTAGTTTATATGTTAGTATTCCTAAAAAAAAAGAAACCTTTTTTAAAAGCATACTTTAGTTCTGTGAAGGGTTATAAGGGATATATGCACTGTACTTCACTTTAATTAATAATGTGTGCTGAAAAGCGTATATATTACAGCATGATTTTTTGTTGAATAGATTTGAGTGGTTCAACATTTTGGGTCGCGATTTATTGACAAAGGAAAAAGTGGGTCCCGAGGCCTGACCAGTTGAGAACCACTGCTCTAGAGTACCCTGGCAAGGGAAACTCTGAAAGAATACGCCCATTGGCTACAAATCATTATAAAACGGACAAGTCAAATCAAGCAATCTGATTGGTTCTTAGCCGTGATATACTGAGCGTATACCACGGGTAGAATTGTAAGTTACTTTTCACAACAAGTCAGTATCCCTCCGCCTCTGAGAAAAACAGTATACAGTTGAGCTGAAAAGCAAACTGCAGTTTGCTTTTCAAACTGGAACAAGAAAGCAGCGGAGAAGTAACGGGGCAGAAACCCTCCTTTTTACGCAGCGGTCCAGACAAATATCTGATTGGTTGACATTTTTTTCTAACACAAAACCACTCAAATGTGTCGTGCATGGATCAAGAAAGACAAATAAATTAACGTAACACTGTAATATTACAGATCAACAACACAGATACGATTCTCATTTATTCATTTTATTGACATTTTATTTATATCATTAAATCGATTTTTGTTTGTTTTATCTGAGTGTTCCAGGGTATTCTCTGAATACCGTGAAGGCCCTGACGGTTCCCCACTGCTGTACAGTTAGAGGAGAATGGACACTTGAAAGTGACAATGGCAGAGACGATCATTTATTGGATTTGATCTCTTTTGAGGGAGGGGAAGAGAGACACATGTGGACCAATTGAAACTACACATTCCCAGCTGTGCAACGGTAGCATATCACGTTATGCACTGTACTGCTAATCCCTTGAACACGTTCATTATTCTGATGCTGTAATGTTTGTATTATCATAAAAGACTCATCAACAGTTAACTGTGAGGAAGAATATCTTTTACTTGGTTTGTTTGTTTTTCAAATTAAGAGATAGTGTAAAAAGACACATCGGCCAGAGTTTAAGGATGCATCTATAAATAGTGTTGTGTCTGACCAGCAGTCCAACATGCAGCGATACGAAGGAGACGCTCGCTATGAGAACATGAACCTTTTTTTATTTCAATTAAATGTAGATGAACTAATTGTTTTGGCACGAATAGTCACAAGCAACATTGTTGGTAAATTCATGTCAATCTTTGATTATTATATGTTCATTCTTAAACTAAGCAGGGGTCCTTCATTCTCACTGTGTGATGAGTCTAACCGTGTGTGTGTGTGTGTGTGTGTGTGTCTGACCGTGTGTGTGTGTGTGTGTGTGTGTGTGTGTGTGTGTGTGTGTGTGTGTGTGTGTGTGTGTGTGTGTGTGTGTGTGTGTGTGTGTGTGTGTGTGTGTGTGTGTGTGTGTGTGTGTGTGTGTGTGTGTGTGTGTGTGTGTTTCCAGAACTCTAGGGTTTCTCTGGTGTGTGAGGATCCAGACTGCTGGATGAGTCTGCTCCCTCTGACCTCTGACCTCTCATCTGCCAACTGCACCATCTACAGCCAACGTGAGTGTTCCAGTGTAGCAACAGCATGTTTCCTGCTGACTGCCCAGTGTTCCCAGTGTGGAGCAGCTCCACCACACTGGCTCAAAGTCATTGTTCTAAAACATGTCCCCCCTACATTGTACTGTGACTTCTCTGTTAAGCATATTTAAGTAGAGCTGCACATTTTGGTCGACTATGCGATCCACCAATTTACGGAAAAAAAAGTCTACAACAATGTTGATAATCAATGTATCAATGCAAGTAAGTATTTAAGTACTAATGGCAGAAAATGTTTTTTATCAGAATCTCAAATATGGAGATTTCCTGCTTTCTAAGTTTGATATCATATCCAAGTAAACCTCTTTATGCCAACATACATGCTAGAAACCATTCATCAAATGTTTTATTACTCATTTGAGATGTGAAGTGAGTGGTTGCAGTTTCCTGAGTAGATTACCCTCATCACTTAGCAGCTATTGAACAGGACAGGGACGTTGACCCCTGACACCCGAGCTGGGTCAGTCCCAGGGCGTTGCTATTGTTGACTTCAATGAGAGGAGTTCCACCTTTTCTATGTTCCTCCCACCCCTAGTCAGCATGTTGTTGCCTCCAGACAACACTACCCCCAAATGGAATAATGTACTGCATATGAACTTGCATGAAAACAAAAGATAATCTTTACTCTGTGTTTTTGTGTCAGCTTCCTGTGGTGACCTGAGCTTCTGTGTTTCAGGTGAAGAACTGTTCTGTAAGGTCACCAGGGGGCTTGCAGCCGGTGAAAGGCTCCTGGCGGCCCTGTCCCCACCTGTGGGCCCCTGCTCCTCCCCCCCCCAGGCCCAGCTCTCTCCTCCACTCAGCCTTGTCACCCAGAAGCCCCCTGTGGGGACGGAGGACTCTCTGTACCCCCCAGCGCTGCGCTCAGAGATCCAGCTCCTCCCACAGCAGGCTGGCATGGCCGCCATCTTGGCTACTGCCATTGTCAACAGTGAGTAATATATATAAATCAAAGTCTGTTTATTCGTTAGCAGTAGAGCTATTTTCTGCGTGCGTGCGTGCGTGTGTGTGTCCACCATGAGTGCTTGCTTCATCTATAGGAGCTGTAGATTGACCTTTGGAAATGGTCTCTGAGAGTTGTAAAGGTACTCGAGTCACTAATTTGTGAAACATTTGAAGTCATCTAACTCTAAATGTATCTTCTATCCGTCTATCAGAGGACATCTTCCCCTGCAAGGACTGTGGGATCTGGTACCGCAGTGAGAGGAACCTGCAGGCCCACCTCATGTATTACTGTGCCAGCCGGCAGAAGCAGCCGGCCGCAGCCTCGTCTCCACCACAGGACAAACCCAAGGAGTCCTACCCCAACGAGCGCATCTGCCCCTTCCCACAGTGCAACAAGAGCTGCCCCAGTGCCAGCTCCCTGGAGATCCACATGCGCACACACAGCGGTGAGTGCCAGACCTCCTGTCTCTCCACGCCCAGCAGACAGGTCCAAACATGCAGACCCAGCTTGTGGATGCTTGTCCAATGTGCCTTAATGTTTATCACATGGTGTGGAAGACTGGCTCGTAATGTGTCCCTCTAAATAAGTGTCCCTCTGTCTTTTAACAGGTGAGCGTCCTTTTGTCTGTCTCATCTGTCTGTCAGCCTTCACCACGAAAGCGAACTGTGAGCGCCACCTGAAGGTCCACACGGACACACTGAACGGGGTGTGTCATGGCTGTGGCTTTGTCTCCACCACGAGGGACATCCTTTACAGCCATCTGGTCACCAGCCACATGGTCTGCCAGCCGGGGTCCCACAGTGAGGTGTACTCCCCAGGTCCCGGCCTGCCCAAGCTGCCCCTGTCCACCGGTAAGACATTCCATCCATGTGACTAAACGTGGATCAATGATTGGCTCATTGATAGAACTGATGCTTCTCTAGATCCTTTCAAATGTCTGCTACCGTTATAGTTTGCTGTGTTTCACTGTCTGCAGGTCTCAGTCCAGGAGACTCTGGTGTGGTGCTGAAGTGTCAAGTGTGTGGCCAGAACTCTGACTCCCCTGCCCAGCTTCAGCAGCATGTGCGAACCCACCTCGAGGTTAGGGTCCCCGTTGAAAGGAGCCCCACCCCCTGCCAAAGCACCCCATCTTCAGTTGACAACCCCCACCTCCAGCAGTCTCCCCAGGACAGGGAGTCCCTGGCCTGTGTCCCTACGCCGGAATCGGTCAGTCCTGGTGCAAACGGAGGCTCCGCCACGCCTCGAGACTACAGTCCTATTGAGGTAAAGATCAAAGAGGAGCCTCCTTCGGACTTAGACACAGAAGAGCAGCACATGGAGACTAGGGAGGCTGGAGAAGACGAGGAGCTGGGTGAAGAGGCGGGAGATCAAGAAGCAACAAGGAAGACAAACAAGAAGCAAGCATCCTCCTTCCAGACATCCACCTCTCCAAAGAGTCTGGCCACTGCAACGGTAAAGACAGAACCAACTAGTCCCACCCCCGGTTCGAGCCCCGCGCATGTCAGTGCTGTCGGCTCGGTTATTCCCGGAGGAGCAATGTTCTTGCCTCAGTACATGTTTAATCCTGAGGCCGCCATCCTGCCTCAGGCCTCCGAGATACTGGCCAAGATGTCAGAGATGGTCCACAGCCGTCTGAAGCAGGGCCAGACGGTTCCTCAGAACAACCCGGCTGCATTCCTACCCTCTGGACCAGCCGCACCGACAGCCACAGCCACCCCCCCTCACAAAGGAGCCACCTGCTTTCAGTGCGATATCACCTTCAACAACATCAACAACTTCTATGCCCACAAGAGGCTGTACTGCTCCAGTAGGCATCATGGAGAAGGGGCAACCTCAGCTGCAGACCCTGGGGCAACTAGAGATGCAGCGCCAGCAACACTCCCTTCCAGTGGGGCCCATGGCACGTCAGCATCACCTCAGGGCGGAGCAGCGAGTAGGGCCGCCTCTGCTTCTCCCTCGGACTCTGACCCTCCTGCAGGCAGTGGAGCAGCAGAATCCGGGAGGGTCGTGGAAGTGAAGACGGAAACCCCTGCAGGAAAGGAAGGACTATCATCGTCTTCCGAAGGGGAAGGTGGAGGTGGAAGTTTGGGAAAAGGTGGAGGAGGAAGAGCAAGTGAAGGCAGCCAGAGTCCTGCAAGTGGCTTTGCAGAAGAACAAGAAGACGATCCCAACAGAACCTTCTGCGGAGCCTGCAACATCCGCTTTAGTCGTCATGAGAACTACACCGTTCACAAGCGCTTCTACTGCGCCTCCCGCCATGACCCGTCCAACCACCGGTCCCTACACATGGCCAAGGCAACAACCACAACGCCCTTCCTTCCCCAACCCATCAGGACACGCAAGAGAAAGAAGATGTATGAGATTCACATGGCCAGAACTGAAGCCTTAGCCAACGCTGCTGCTGCTGCCGCCGCCGCCGCGTCCGCCTCGGCTCCGTCTGCCTCTGCTCTGGACTTGGCAGTGAAAGAGGAAGGTTCTCCCAGCGGGGCAGGCAGCTCCAGCCCTGAAGGAGACGGCCCGATCGACCTCAGCAAGAGGCCCCGCCTGAGAGAGGTTCCACCAAACAGCAGCAGCAGTGTTCTCCCCTCCCTGCCACTCGCTGACTACCACAAGTGCACTGCCTGCAGCATCAGCTTCAACAGCATCGAGAACTACCTGGCTCACAAGACCTACTACTGCCCTGCCACCACCCTGCAGCCTCACACCCTGGAGCAGCTCCACAGGCTCAAGAGATCGGCCTCCACCTCCCCCAAAAGCAGGCCTCAGCAGGAGCGCCCAGACCTCCTGCACCCTCAAGATGCTAAAGCTCTGCCAGCGGAGTGGGTTGCCCTGGCACAAGGCACATTGTCCAGTCCTCACCCCCCCCCCTCTGATGCCACGTCTCCTCTCCAGACAGCCACCACACTGGCAGCCATCCCAGGAGACGGAGCCAAAGGCCTCGGTGCCTCTCAGGTGGTCTGCCCCTACTGCCCTAACAGGCTCATCCCCTGCGACCTGATGGAGCACTTCAAGACTACCCACGGCATGCTAGTAAGCATTCAGCCCCCCCAGCAGGGCGGTGCAGGGAGCCGCAGCCCCAGCCTCAGTCCCAGGGGTGGAGCTGCGACCGCCTGCACCCTCCAGATCAGCCAGCCCAGACTGCGAGTCCACAGAGAGAGCCTCAATGGGCAGACGAGGAGTGGTTCAGCTTCACCGGCCTCCCCCCTGGCCAACGGCAGCCCTTCAGCTGGGGGGGGGTCCCCTCTGGCTGGCTCCCCCCTGCCTGCTTCTCCCCACAGGGCTCCCTCTCTGACTGTGACCCCTGTGCCTGAGGTCAGGGAGACTGTGGGGGCTTCCCTCCTTCCAGACAAGGCTGTCCCGAACACAGCCTCCCACCCCGACCCCACCCCCCAGCCCGCCCTCACCTCCACCCCGAAACCCACAGTGATCTCCCCCGTCCTGAACGGTAACTCCCGCTTCTGTCGGCTCTGCAACATCAAGTTCAGCAGCCTGTCCACGTTCATAGCTCATAAGAAATACTACTGCTCCTCCCACAGTGCTGAACATGTCAAGTGAGCGTCCTCGTCCCCCGACTGTCCTGCTCTGAGCCCAGGCTCTGCTTCGATAGGTTCAAAGAAGCCAGACGTCCCTTTCCCTCTGCCAGTCCTCCCCGTGGGCGCCAGAAAGGCGCTCAGCTGGCACGACCACGAATGACAATGAACGACTGTTACTCTTCCCTGCCGGGGCCTGATGCTCCGAGCAGAGTCACCGTGTTGTTACGACCACACGGGAGAGAGGCTTCTGATTGGAGAACACTAAGAGCTCACATGCTACCTGCCCTCGTCCCATTGATCACTCTGTGTCTTTGTACTGCAGTCACCAAGGCAACTCCTGCCGCTCCCAGGCCTCACAGCTGTTGCATTATGGGATGTTTCAAACATGTATGTCATGTCCTCTCTCCGTCTCTCTGTTGAACTGTCAGTAATTAGGTTCTGACACGTGGAGGCATTTCTGACGATGACGGATAACCCGCTGTGTTCATCTGGTTATGATACATCTCCAGACCTTTCCTGAGCTCTTAATGTTCCGGACTGAAACAGAGGAATACTTTCTCTAGTGGACAAAGACTTGATCACTGTTAATGTTTTTATTATCTGTGCATAATGTATGATGTCTGAAAACAAGAATTCTATTATACTATTGTTTCAACACTGGCTCTTTCTTCCTTACTCGAGAAGCTGAAGCGTTTTTAGCTGGGAAAAAAAATGTATTATCACAATGTTACTAATTACTGAAGGATAATATTGCAAAATGGACCATTTTTGGTTTATTTTCATATACACATTTTTTTCTCTTCAAAAAATTCAAGCAAGAAGAAGATGTGAAAAATATTTATCTTTTTAGTCCTCACTGATTTCATGTCAACAGAAAACTACCTACCTGGTGTCAGAGAGTACTTGTATTTTTATTTGTATATTTTTAATACTGTTGGAAGGATTTGGATGTGTTTTTATAAGTGTAGATATTTAATATCTTCTCACAGTAATCACTGGGATCACACTGAACTTTGTTATCACGTTAGCCTTTGGTGTTCTGGTTATTTAGTTGGTGGCGATGTCTTCAACCAGCGCAACCCCCCTACGTTTTGGTGAGAAGAAAGTAGGCTCCCGAAACTAAATTCATATGTTCAATCAAAGTCTCTTTAGTGTCCAGCCTCAAGACCATGCTTTTGCTTTTCTACCACGCACAGCTTCACGTTATTGTTGCACAACGCCTTTCCATACATATTCTGAGAAATACACAAAAGAGAAAATGTTTACCACACATAAACAATAATATGTTTTATTTTTAAATGATTGTGGTTCTGTCCGGCAATGAAGGCATAGCAGGGAACATGTTGAGCATGTCTCACACTGTAGTCTATGCACGCACAGTAAGTGGTGTCCCCTGAGTGTGGCCCTTGGTGTGTGTTAGATCCTAAATGCCCTGTCAGTGGTGCATACAGTTTACGCCATGTTCCATGCTGCTGCTGCTGCAGCTGCTGCTGCAGCTGCTGCTGCTGCTGATGCTGCTGCTGACTGCTGCTGCTGCAGCTGCTGCAGCTGCTGCTGCTGCTGGCGCCTGCTTGCTGCTGCTGCTGCTGCTGCTGCTGCTGCTGCGCTGCTGCTGCTGCTGCTGCTGCAATACAGTGTTAGTTAGGAACTGTGACATGTTCATTTTTTTCAAATATTGATGTAAACTTACAAGTAAGGGCCATCATATGTTTTTAAAGTCCACTTTTTTTCAGATGCTGAATTAATTTGGTTTTCACTCCTGACAGAAATGGTTGGGAGAAATATTGTCATACCAGTTGATGTTGTTTTTGTACACCAAGGGACACCAGAGCAAGCTGTAAACAACAATATTTCATATTAGAATCAAACAAGATGGTTGTCGCGAATGTGGCCCTGTTAGCTTCTCATTAACTGAATGATGTTCGCCCGTCACCCCCTTTCCACAACTGGAAACCAAATGTAAATTGTTGGATGTTTTCATCACAGTCCGATTCTTGGTTCACTTCCTGCTCCGATGTGGTTTGAAGCAGCTCTGTGTCAGACACATATTCTACTAAGTGTTTACAACATGCTGGTCCTCAGTTCAAAAGAGATGTACAAGCAGAAAGACAAGTCATGTCCGTTAGTCACACATGAAATACGTGAGTGCTTGAAAATCATCCTGCACTTGCACTGTGTTGTATAAAATGTGCTGAATGTTTTAGTTTTAGGGACTTACTTACTTTTGTGATGTATTTATGTTATGAAGATCTTTGTCCGTCCAAAGTGCGTTACCTTGAAGGATTTTCTGAAAGATTTTGAACCCTTTTTTTATCTAGTTGTAAAGACATGTTTTCTTATTGATTCCTCTGATCATAATGGAAAGAATCACAATGAAAGTCAAAACTTTTATTTCCATTTCATTTCAGTTTCATTACACTCTTGTTCAAACTATGCATGGGAAATAAAAAAAGTTCTGAGAGACAGTGATGGAGAGAATGAGTGAACTTCTTTCTAGTGGCTTCCATGGTTTCGGGGGGCTGCTCTTCCAGCTGCTCTCATCCTGTGCTTGAGAAGGAGTCCTTGACTTTTGCAGGTGAATAAATGTTGCTTATGTGTAGTCACTCGTTAACCACTTCCTTTTATAAGAAGGTTTTCACTGTTTAAAACTTGCTCTTGAATAAAGGCTGAGTGAATCATCAGCTTTCCTTTCAAATCATGTGCATGATATAACGTATTGTCATGTGCACCCATAGCCATAACGCTGGTGCCTCAAACGCAGATCAAATGAAGCACACTGGATTTCTCTAAGCCTCTCTCTGTGGTCAGTCACCGTGAACCCCCTGTCGCCCCGTCTGTAGCCGTGGTTTGGGTGGGCCTGCCTTACTTGTTTATTTGAGACACATTAATCAATAATCACATTACACAAACACAATAAGTTATATCATTTGCTTTCCCTACAAAAGGTATTTTGAACACGGATACATTTACATTTCTATTTGTGGAGTGCTTTACAGATACAAGTTAAACATTGATCAATAACATTTGATTACAGTTTCTCAATTGCTAACACACTAAAATTATACAAAAAGCACAATTATTTTTAACTGACACTCAAAGAGCAAAATATCGGCTCAAATCTCCAAAACTCTAAACACGTTTTCAGCTTTTCACACAATTTGCAAATCAACATGGCACTTTGTGCAAACCACTGCACACGTTTCTCCCAACAAGTCCTCCAACTCATACGACCAAATGGGTCGATTGTTTAAGCCCTTATTACGACCAAATATGTCGTTTGTTCACGCGCTTAATACGACCTATAATTACGTTTTAAAATTGTCGGCCTCTAGTGCTCCCGTTCAATGCAAACGTTACAGAGGGTTGTTTATTCACAAATAACCCTTTCTGTAAAATCCTAAATTGTAGGATAGTTTGGCCATTAAAACGCTTTATGATTAGATTTCTAGCGAGAAGTATATATTGTACTTTTAGAATCCACGTCCAGTCGATATGTAGGATCTATAGTTTGATAGATATTACGAAGATGATTTGAGGTTTCGTCAGGAGAACGTGTAGGCCAGAGCCATTTAATAGAAGAGTTACGACATCTCCGTTCACTCCAATGGACCACTTTTTTACAGCAATGGCGGATCGTGGAGCCTCTCAATCGTTCCCCGGAAGTTAGCGCCAAGGCTGGCAGAGCTGTGGAGTTGCTGCATAATAGACCGTTCGTGACGGACTTTTAAAGGTAAGAAGAAGTTTAAAGATGTATATTGCGGATATTATCATTACATCTGATTCAAATGAACATGTGTATTAAAGGATGTCAGTGGATTATCCCTAAATTAGTAGATTTAGGGAACGTTTACAGATAACAGATTAAGCTAGCATACCGAAGCAAGTTAGCAACACACGTTGAACAGCCTTTTAATTGTAAATTCCGTTCTCTCTATGTCATTTCGTCCAACATGTTGAATTAGAGAAGAGGGGCTTCTAAACGGGATTGTATGCGGGGGTGGAGGGAGTTAAATATTAGATAAATATAACTTTGGTGCGTGTAAGAGTGAGTGTTTTTAGCAGAGCCATATTGTGTCCTTGTGATTCTGTTGATTATTACCTGTCTGTATAATGTTGCAGCCCAGCTGATTCTGGATTGATGGCAAAGGGAGAGAGACTTAAGTGAGAGTGAAAACACAAGGTAAGTTTAATACTACTGTTTTATATAAGTAAACACGTTATCTCCCCAAGGCAATAGGTGTGCTATATAGGTGTGGATAACCCTTTCTCCTGTCTGTTACTCCCTCTCTCAGCACAAGAACCAGAGGGGGGTTCAATGGAGCCTGAATACCTGCACTGAGACCCTCACTCTGCACCCTGAGTCTCAACTCTGTGTTTTTCAAGCCTTTCCCTGTTTTTTTGTATTAAACAAAACATTAAGCTTTCCCAATGGTGTGGTTTTCGTTTTGTGAAAAAGTGCAAATGCATATTTTGTTGCTGTTGGTCGTGAAATTGCTCCTGCTGACTTGAGCCAGCCATTTTTTCCTCCGCTCTGTGTCAGTGGGGAAGCCGTACATTCGTACTCCTTTCTCTGAGCGATTTGAGCATCCCCAGGCAGCACAGCAAACCATGGTGGCGACTAGGAGGCAGCACAGCAAACCAGGACAACACGGAGGAAAAGGCATAGACAAACTGCATGATATGCTCTTCTATGTTTATTGAATTCCATGTATTTGCAATGGATGTTCCTAAAGCAACACATTTAACATCATCATCATCATCATATCCTGTCGGTCTCCTGTCCTTTCTGAAAGCCATAAAGACGACATTAGTCATTTAGATAACTTGTGTCCTCAATTACCAGGGGATTACTGAAACTACCATGAATTTAAGAAAATGGTAGAAATGGATCCAATCTGAATTTTAAAGCATTACTTTAGATCCCCTCCCTCTAAATGTATCAATAAACATTAGAAAGTGATGCTCCTGACTACCATACAAGTTTAAGAAGATACTATTGGTTTGAAAGAATTCAAAGCTATAAATAAACAGCAACAGGCTCTTTAACCAAGGCACTGTTAGTAACATGTAAACTAGTTGTTCACACTAATCCTAATATTATCACTTAATATTAGCAAATTCGATTTTATTTTTGAAAACATATTGATGTAAATACATACACATATCGATTTGTTGTATAAATATTGCAAATCAAAACCTTTATTCACTAATAATTACCAAAAATCGTAGTTCTATCTCCTGTTATCAATGCATTCACATTGCCCGCCATGAACTTCCGGGGAACGATCCCTCGTCTACATGAACCACGTGACGATAACCGTTTTTGGACTTCCAGTGTCGTAACTCTTCTATTAAATAGCTCTGGTGTAGGCTATATGCGGCAAGCTTCCATGTAAAGTTACGGGTTGAAAACAGTATTTCCGGTCTCGACGTTTTCATAATAAAACCAATGATCAAATGATTTAACAGTGATATCTGCACTACTCATCCACTAAAAAACATCAGTTTATCCTAGTTAATTATACGACATTAATTTGTTTAAATTGTGTACAATGCTTTTGTGTTTTCCCATAGGTTTTTCTCTTTCGATTCTGAGAGACACATCTATTTTTTCAGAGGTTTTGATAGGCTAAAATCACGCCGTAATGCACGTCGGGATATGGTGTTTATGTGATGAAATCGGAAAACATTTTTAAAAAATAAAATAAAACTTTATTCCGAGTGCTCTTGCTTTTCTCTTTGAAAGTCATCACATAACGGCATTGTAATACACGGTTCGGCTGCATTAAATATTACATATCTGCCGTAGATATTTATGTATTGAGCCCTGATCAGAAGACCTTTTGACAAACTGGAAGAGATGCCGCCAAAACTGAATACGTGACGTGGACCATAAATATATCAACAATTAAACAACATCTTCCATTTCTTTTCACACAATACGTCTCCTTGCAGTATCAACACTAATTCGGCTGACTTTTATATTTGATCCAATTTGTAGATAGTCTGAATTTACACCATAATGGTGCACAGCTGAGAGAAAGGGACTTTTTTGTAGTTTTTAAAGATATTACTGATTTTCTGAACTACCTTTCCAACTCCTCATGCAGGTTCATAGTAGAATGCATAAGCTTCACATCGAGAGACTGAAACTGTATTTTCCTTTACCGTTCTGTTTTAATTTCACAATAAAGCGAATATTCATATGTTTGACATTATGTTTTATTAACTAGACCACTGGTCTAAACCGCACCTCCTAGTGGTTAAAGCACGTTATTGCATTTAGTTGTTGAATAAGTTATATTTGATGAAAACATTTAAATATTAACAGTAGCCTACATACAAAATAGGGGTCAATGATAGAAATATAGAATAGCAAATATCAAGAAGATACTGTAGTGATCTCTACAATAAAACAGTTTAGTGCAGGACGTCCAAAGATAGGAGGATGTGCAAAACAGACAAACTGATAAGGCTGAATTTTACTCAGGTGTAACTAAAGTCTGATTTAAGGGTTGTTTATATTTCACATCATTAATCAGAATCTGCAAAGTAACAAAAATAAATGTAGTAGAGTAAAAATACCAGGTTAACCTCTGAATTGTAGTGGAGTAGAACAAAGTAGTACATGTGTTTCGTATCCCCTAAACCTCCAGGGATGTATACAGTTTAATACTGGCAACTTCTAATTGTACGAAAACGTCTTTTAAAACTACAATTCCCAGTAGAGACGTGCCATAGAACATGTTGCGAAACACACAATGGCCAGCATGTGTAATTCTGGGGGGGGCTGGGCTGGACCCGTCCAAGTCCAGTTTTGGATAGTTTGGCCATTTCAAAGAGCTGTTTGACACCTGGCGTAACCTTGTCACACTGCCACTCCAACATCCAATCACAGAGCTTGAGGGCTAATCACGGGGTTTATAAAGCAAGGCGGATGTTGTAGTCCCAAATGATAGCTGGGGATTCTGGGTAGTGTAGTGTCTTCGGAAACTCTGTCGTGTCTAAACTCCGAAAAAACAATTTGTTTCTTCGAATCGAAGGTTAAAAACACAAAAGCATTGTACACAATTTAAACCAATCAATATTGTGTAATTAACAAGGATAAACTGATGTTTTTTATTGGATGAGTAATGGAGTTATCACTGCGTAATCATTTGACAGTGTGGGGAATACTTCCGGTTTTATTATGAAAACTTCGAGACCGGAAATACTGTTTTCACCCACGCTAACTTTACATGGAAGCTGCCCCATAGACAGTACACGTTCTCCTGGCGAGACCTCAAATCATCTTCGTATATCTATCAAACTGTAGATCCTACACATCCACTGGACGTAGATTATAAAAGTACAATATACACTTCTCGCTAGAAATCTAATAAAAAAGCATTTTAATGGCCAAACTATTCCACAATTTAGGATTTTCCAGAGAGGGTTATTTGTGAATAAACGACCCTCCGGAGCGTTTGCAATCGACAGGAGCATGTTGTTTCTTACACGACCACTAGAGGTGCTACACTTTAAAACGTGACTCTGGGTCGTATTTAGCTGCTGAACAATCAACCTATATGGTCGTTTTTTGTAGGAGGACAGGCTGGTTTCTCCACGTAAAACACAGGAATCTGACATGAAGTCACGTGTTAGCAGGTTTAAAACACTGATATTCAAAATGCCTCACACATGGACCAGTGATCAAGAAACAAGTTCCACCTGACCAAACACCTGATAGCATCATTGTTGGCTCATCAATCAGGATGTTAGCACTATAAAAAGACCACAGGTGAGTACTTTCTTACAGCAACAATGGAAGCCAACATGGAAGCAAGAGCAAGAGGAAGAGCTGGGCTGAGAGTGAGAGGAGGAGGAAGAGCTGGGCTGAGTGATAGGAAGAAGAATGAGAGGTAGAGCTGGAGGGAGAGGACCTGGACAAAGAAGAATACTCTCTAATGAAATTAAGTGTTATCAACCATGGTTTGACGATGAGAGAGGCTGGACAGAGGGTTCAGCCTAATCTAAGCCGATGTACTGTTGCCTCTGTAATCCAGACATTTAGACTTGAAAATAGGTTAGTTACCAGTTTGTAGCTCTGCATAATTCATGATATATCAGTGCTTATATCTGTTGTGTGAAACGTATTTACTTAATTACTGTGGTAATGTTGTGAATTGAGTGGCCCATGGTGTTGGTGGGGTTATGGTATGGGCAGGCGTATGTTATGGACGACGAACACAGGCCACTCGATTCACAACATTACCCTAACCCTACCCCTAACCCTAATCCTACCCCTCACACCAGATACTGACTGGTTTTCGGACCCCCCCAGACCCCCCCAATAAAGCAAAAATGCACGTTTCAGAGTGGCCTTTTATTGTGGCCAGCCTAAGGCACACCTGTGCAATAATCCTGCTGTCTAATCAGCATCTTGATATGCCACACCTGTGAGGTGGGATGGATTATCTCGGCAAAGGAGAAGTGCTCACTTTCACAGATTTTTTCAGATTTGTGAACAATATTTGAGAGAAATGGTTATTTTGTGTTTAAAGAAAATGTTTTAGATCTTTGAGTTCATCTCATGAAAAATGGGAGCAAAAACAAAAGTGTTGCGTTTATATTTTTGTTCAGTGTATAACTGTACACAAATCCTGCACAATTGACTGTAAACTTTTATGCAACACAGACACTGACCAACCACTATATCTTTGCTCTTTATCTGAAGGACTGAGAAACAAAGAGGTGGAAGGCTAAGGATGTTCAATGAGGCATAGCAGCAGTTACAAACTTGGTTTTGGCAAACAATGCATCACACTTAGAGAGATCCGAAGCCACATCATAAGGAACACCATTTTTAACAACAGCAGGCAAGTCAGCCTGCCCACATTGGCCCGTGTTCTCCAGCATAACCAGGTTCAGATGAAGTAGCCCTTTGAGAGAAATGCTGAAAGATCTGAGACATCAATATGCGGATGTAAGTACAACATTGACTAAAGTACTGTAATAGACCATTGATTCAGTAATCCACAAATAGCAAAAAAAAATATTACTGTCATTTCTGTTTTCAGAGAGTAGGCTACTGGAAATGGATGCTGATGTCATCAGACATGAATTTATTGTTATTGATGAGGCTGGCTTCAACCTCACAAAGACCAGGAGAAGGGGTAGGAACATTATTGGTCACAGAGCCATGATAGATGTCCCTGGCCAACGTGGTGACAACATCACAATGTGTGCTGCGATCACACAAAATGGTGTCCTCCACAGCCATGCCCACCATGGTCCATATACAGTGGCGTTTTTATATGTACAAAAGTGGTGGGGCACAAAGAACTTAGATGTATATAATAATGATATATATAAGCTTCTGCAGTGAGGTTCATGGCTGGTGAGGCACTGGCATTGACTCTTCAGGTTTACAAATATTATATTTTGACCTAAATCAAAATATAATTTTATTTTCAAAAGCTTTGTTTGTCTGATGCTTCGATTAATTTTAAACAGACAGTTCAACAAAGGGATCCGCAAAAAATGTAATTGTATCATTTAAATATTGAATTGTTCTCTCTTAGTAAGATCCCATTTTCAATTAAATTGCGGTCTTACCTTGACTTGAAGATAAAGTCCATTTGCCCATCCTTCTGGACAAAAATCTCTATCACTTATTTGTTAAAGTCCTCCTTATCTTCTTCATATCATAAATCTAATCGATAGATCTCAGATGAACAAAACATGCATTTATCTAACAGGTACGTTTCCCACAGATCTTATTTTGAGCTATTTTCTAAAATCCTATGGAGATTTACTTTTTTGTCGAGGGAAGCCATGCGCAGCTTACTTCCCGGGTTTTAGGACGCGTCACTGCAGCTCTTCACACACAACACTTTTCGCGGCACACATATTTACAGCCAATCAGCTCTGAATTATGTGAGATGACGTATGGTGGGGATGGCAGCTCAGTGCCCCTATGGTCATTATTTTTTTGCCACCCACATTAAATAGGACAATACTCTGAGCATACGCAGTGTAGTTTTTACAGTCACTGTTCACTTAGACCAGGGGTGGGGAACCTCCATTTGGTACGGCCCTCGAGGTAAAATAAACACACGCAAAAAAGAAAAAAATTAAAGAAATCTCCACCGCAAAAGAATTAAACAAGCCAGTACCTGTTTTTCCTGGCCAAGGTCAGGGTCCTCGAACACAACACAAACCTAACATGTCATCACGTGGTATATGTCTCGTCTGACAGGGGTGCCGTTCTGACGGAGAGCACCAGAACGTCGCTCCAGCACTTCAGAAATTGCAGTACCCATAAGGAGCCGTACACATGCCGCAGTTTGTTCGTGGCTGTGTCTTTAGTTGATAGCCCAGTGGCGATCTGTTCATCTGTCATACTGATCATACAGTCAATAACTTTGTTGTTATTAGCATCTGGTTAGCTAGCTATGCTAACGAATATAAGAATCTTTTTCTACAACCAGTGAGATAAAGGCACATCTTTATATGATCATGATAGTTATAAAAAAATAAGAGAATAAAGTAAACAGGTATAAAATACTATATGACAGTAAAAAAAAGTTGTTATTAATAAACAAGAATACAGTTTGAAAGGAGAGTGATTTTTAAAATATCCATAAAGAAAAAGAAAATCTGCTTACAGTTCTGTTTCATATGGGTGTTGAGAGATGTATCCATAGATCTCTTCATGTTGCTCTCAAAGTGCACCAGATTGTTGCTTTTAACTTCAACATTTAAAAAAAAATCTTCCCGGGGGAGCATGTCCCCGGACCCCCCTAGCAGAGGTTAGGTTCCCCCCCCCCCCTCCCCACTTAAATCATGTCCACATTGATAGGAAACTAAATACATTTGCACACATCTTGTGTCCATATCTTTCCGTGCACGTGCATGCATGCGCGAGTCATGGTAAGATATCTGGATTAAGAGGATGCTTTTTCTTTGCACAGCATGAAAGAAAGGCCAAATGAATGAGCTGTGATTTTAGTTTTTTAAGCAGCGGTCAATAATTTGTACGGCCCTCGGAGGATGTTGAAAAAATTGAAATGGCCCTTGAGAGGAAAAAGGTTCCCCACCCCTGACTTAGACAGTGAGAGGGAGGGGCATGATCGGGTTTTGTCCCACATGGCTCTAAACTAGGGGCCTGGCCGATTATCGGGGTCGATATTCCGCATTTGACCGATAATCGGTATCGGCCTTTTTTTGATCAAATTGCCGATAAAAGTTTGGCTCTGATGCGGCCGTTTCTCTTGCTGCAGTCACCACTCTGTGTACACAAGCAATGTCCCGCCCACAGCGCTATCTGATAGGCTATTACTGAAGTGTCAATCAACACTGAAGATTTTCTTGGCGGGAGCCAGCCAGAGAGGCGGGACCTTCTCAGATTACAGGCAGGTGCGAAGAACGCAGACAGAGGCAAGCAGCAGCGCTGAGCGGCAGAGCCATACATGTGTTTCGAAGGTAAGTCAGTCAATAAACATCCCTATCCCCTATGCTGAAGTTGCAAAAACACCACGATCTTATGATCCAATTCTATCAGTTTCTCGGGAAATCAGTCAGAGTTGGGGGTGCGTTCAGCGTCTTGCAGCGGAGTAACTGTGGTGCGGAGGGGGGGGGGGGGGGGGGCTGCGAGTGGAGCCTCGCTGTTTTTCAGGTTGATATGTGAAGCTCATTAGCTAGCCAACATGTATCTAGCTAATGCAAAATATTAGAAGTGAGGCTACTAGACTAACGTTAGGTCTACTGTAATAGCCTCACTTTTAATAGTTTGCAAAACATTAGCTAGCACTAGTGTTTTGCAGTTGCTAGCAGTTTATTGGCATTTTATGCGAGATAGACAGGAGTTGTTTTGACAGAATAAATTAAGCATTATTGTTAGTTAAGCATGTCAGCCTGCAGCCCCACTTTTAACTCTCTGTCTCTCTCTAACTCATTGCAGATGGCTGCACTAAAGAAAAGGGCAACAAGTGCAGTATGGGAGTATTACACTCAAACAACACAGGGGAAGGCAGTCTGCAATACATGCAAAGTAGGTGTCAGCATGGGATCAACAAGTGCAAAAGCGACAAATACGTCAAACCTGTGGTCCCATCTTAGGAATCATCACCTTGGTATCTATGGAACCGCACAGGGGAAACGTGAATCTGAATCTCAGCAGGGGACAATGACTCCAGCTCAGCGTACAATGCATGACATGCTTGAGAAACAAAAAAAGTGGCCAAGTTCTGATAACCGATCTATACTAATGGACAAACTAATTACAGAGATGATTGTCACTGACAACCAACCGTTCACACTGGTCTCTGATGTTGGCTTTAAGCGCCTCATGGCTGCAGCGGAACCACGATATGCACTGAAAAATGTGAAGTATTACCGCACTGTAAAGCTGTATGATGTTCACCACAAGGTTGTAGAGAAGATTGAAGCCCTGATCCAACCAGAGAATGCTGGCCACTCACTCTCCTTCACTACCAACACACTCTCACTCCCTAAGCGTCCAATAGCGACGTTTGGTCAGTGTCCGTGGCATCCAATTGTGACGCTCCTAGGCTCCTTCAGCATCATAAAGAGACGCAAATAGCTTTCAACTGATTGCAATGTATTCCCATCTGCGTCGGGATTTGACGCTCATGGAAGCACGGCATTCGTTTATGTCGGCTTCCCTTAAAGGTAATGTGAGCGTCCATTCCCAGGAGTAAAGGATGGCAGAAGTCACTACACTACCCAGAATCCCCAGCTATCGTTTGGACTACACCATGTGCTCTTGACAAACCCCGTGATAGTCCTCAAGCTCTGTGATTGGAGAGTGTGCTCCGAGGGTTAAGCCGATTCTCGAACAGCACTTGAAATGGGATGGAACCACGGCAGACTGTCCAAAACTGGATTTGAACGGGTCCACCGCGTCCCCCCTCCCCCACCCCGTCCCCAGAACTACACATGCTGGCTATTCTGTTTCGCAACATGTTCTCTATGGCACGTCTCTACTGGGAGTTGTAGTTTTAAAAGACGTTTTCGTATTTCCCATAATAAGAAGTTGCCAGTATTAAACTGTGTACATCCCTGGAGGTTTAGGGGACAGGAAACACTCACATTTAAAACATATAATTAATAAATGGGTGAAAATTGCTTGTGCCCATTATGGGCAGTATTAATATATATACCCACATGCCAGCTAAGGTCAGAAGAGCTTTATTTAACAGCTGGTCTTATGTGTGTGACCCCTGTGATAACATTACATTACATTAATTGATAAGCCTGAAACATGCACTTGTCAAGGTTCAGAGGCACATTTTGCAAATATGGCAGTAGCCATCGATCAGCTTAAGATAAGATATACTTTATTGATCCCAAGTTGGAACATTTGCGTTACATCAGCATGTGTAACAGTTAAATATGCAGTTGTGTTTATTTGAAAATCATTTAGTATAATCACATAAATTCTGTGTTTTATATTCAACAATTCTGTGTTCTTTATTTATTGATTGTTCAATACCTGACAAGGCCGGAGATGAAATATCTACATACATCTATAAGAGTATAATACATTATGTATAATATCAGTTAAAATAAGTGCTTCAACATAGTTAACATTGCTGGAGGTATGCACAAATATTGATAGATGTCTTGTAATGCACTATTGAGGAACCTGCAACCCAAGTTTTTCATTCAGTGCAGAACTACACCACAGTTGTGTAGGCCTATATGATATGTCAATAAACCTTAGAAAATCTTGAAATCTTGAAAGGGATGTGCAAAATAGTCATTATATACGGTCTTTAATTAACTATTAGTAGAGAATAACGAGTAATGAATATACTTTATAGGGATCCTATGAATATCTAATAATAAAAATAATGAAATTCAATAACATGCTTTAACCACTAGGTGTCCCTTGATATCAACTGTGCACCTTTATGGTGTAAATACAGCCTATCTACCAATTGGATCAAATATAAAAGTCAGCCGAATTAGTGTTGATACTGCAAGGAGACGCATTGTGTGAAAAGAAATGTAAGATGTTGTTTAATGGCTGATATATTTATGATCCACGTCACGTTTTCAGTTCCTCATGTTTGTCTTCTCATCAGGGCTCTATAAATACAGAACTACGGCAGATATGTAATATGTAATGCAGCCGAACCGTGTATTACAATGCCGTTATGTGATGACTTTCAAAGAGAAAAGCAAGCACACTCGGAATAAGGTATTATTATTATTATTTCGGTCTGTTTCCGGTATTTGTTAATGACGGTGTGCTCTGAGATGTGAGACTGGAATTGTACAGGGGGGAAATAACGTAGGCTATCTTTAGATGCGGATTTTGTTAAACTAATATGTTTAGGCTGTGGACCAACACTATACATTGACGGGGAAGGGGGTAGCAATAAAGATAACACCATTAAACAGTTACACAACATAACAGAAATAATATCGATAGCAGCGTCCCTAGCAACCACCTTGGTAACAATGAAAACGTCGCGATTTCCTGAAGTAATCTTCGTAATAACTAGCAAACTAAAGATCATGTACATCCACTGCACACATAATCTGAAATAACAACTCATATTTCTCGCATCAAATGACATCAAAACGCATTTTAATGGCCAAACTAACTTTAAAATAGGCATTTTACACCTAGAATAAAACGAAGTTCGGCCATGTTTTCTTTTTCTGCAGGGAGACATTTGAAGATCACGTGACATAGACGCCAGCCATCGGAATGAATGGTGAAAAAAACGGGGTTTGTCAAACAGAGCACATGGTGTAGGCCAAACGATAGCTGGGGATTCTGGGTAGTGTAGTGTCTTCTGCCATCCTTTACTCAGAAAACATATTTGTTTCTCCGAATCGAAGGGGAAAAATACAAAAGCATTGTACACAATTTAAACCAATCAATGTTGTGTAATTAACAAGGATAATCTGGTGTTTTTTAGTCGATGAGTAGTGCAGATATCACTGTAAAATCAATCGACAGTAAGAGGAGTACTTACTTCCGGGTGTAAAATTCTCCGTTATCCAATGGGAATGGATGCTCACATTGCCTTTAAGGGCAGCCGGCATAAACGAATGCCGTGCTTCCATGAGCGTCAAATCCCGACGCAGATGGGAATACATTGCAATCAGTTGAAAGCTATTTGCGTCCTTTTATGACGCTGAAGGAGCCTAGGAGCGTCACAATTGGACGCCACGGACACTGACCAAACGTCGCTATTGGACGCTTCGGGAGTGAGAGTGTGTTGTCACTACAGACTGCTGGTCTGGATCAACCGAGTCACTGATCAGCCTAACATGCCATTATATTGACAATGAATGGACCAGAAAGCAGGTTGTTTTGAATACAAAGGCGATGCATGGATCCCACACTGGGGAATATATCGGAGAGACATTCCTCGGCATGCTTGATAACTGGAAAATAAGCAAAGACCGTGTAGCACTTGTGCTTCGAGACAGTGGAGCAAATATGGTCAAGGGAATGAGGCTTGCTGAACTCCCAGACCTCAGCTGCACAGCGCACTCATTGCAACTCGTGGTGAATGATGGTCTGTCAAGTCAAAGAGCCGTCATAGATGTAATTGCGATGTTAAAGAGGTGTGCCACCCATTTCCACCATTCAATTCTTGCCAAGCAGCGTTTGAGGGCCATTCAGAAGGACCTTGGCCTGCCAGAACACAACCTAGTCCAGGCTGTCCCAACCAGGTGGAACTCAACGCTCCACATGCTGCAAAGAGCACTGGAGCAAAAGCGTGCTCTTAGCATCTACGCCGGTGAACACGGAGGATTTGCCTGTCCTAGTTCTCACCAGTGGGACATTGTGTCAAATGTCGTCGAAACTCTCATCCCAATAGAGGAATTGACACTAGAGGTGAGCCATAACAACTCCTCAGCGTCCTGCATCATTCCATGTCTGACTGTGCTGAAGATGCTATTTCAAGGTGAAGGGCCCTCGACACAAGGCATCAGAACACTCAGGCAAGTCATGAGGGAGAGCCTGGTCAAGCGTTTCTCAAAAGTGGACGAAACAAAAATGGTGGTGCTGGCATGTCTCTTAGATCCTCGCTATAAAAATCATGTATTCTCCTCTGACGCTACACTGACCAAGGCCAAAGAATGGCTGAAAGAGGATGTGACCAGTCAAGAAGAGCCTGCTGCTGCTGCTGCTGCTGCAGCAGCAGAAGATATCAGTGAGGAGGAGCAGGCTGCTGCAGAAGGGACCAATGAGGAAGGCAGAAGAACCCCCAAAAGGTTACGGAGAGAACAGATATCTTGTCGTAGCCGTATTGATGACATGTTCAGTTCTCTTCTAGCATCCCACACTGCTGAGCCGTTGGCTGAATCCTGCCTCGAGGATGAGTTACATATGTACCTCAAGCAGCCAGTGATCGACAGGCGTAAGGGGGATCCACTCCAGTGGTGGAGGCAGAATGAAGGGCGCTTCAAGCTACTTGCCACACAAGCAAGAAAGTTTCTTTGCCCACCACCCTCGTCTGTTCCAAGTGAGCGGGTCTTCAGCGAAGTCTCTGCCATCTACGAGAAGAACAGAAGCCGTCTCACTGGAGAGCATGCTGAGCAACTCTGCTTTATGCACCATAATCTGGTGCTGCTGAATTGGGAATACTAAACTCAATTTTCAGAAGTTCAGAACAAGTTTTAGTAGTTTTTTTATTTTAACCTCATTTACTTTAATGTAATTAAAGATGTTTAAAAGTTCAATAAACATAATATATGCTTAAATGCATTTCAAATAAGTTGTGTTGGAGTTTGTGTTATTCTACATTTTCACACCAAGATTTTCTGATTTTACTGCAAATGTATATCGGTTCCAAATATCGGTTATCGGTCTCCCTGATTACTAATAATCGGTATCGGTATCGGCCTTGAAAAAGCAATATCGGTCGATCCCTACTCTAAACAGCTCAATAGGCACACACTGTAGACACTAATTAGAAGAACACAGACTAAAACAGCAATGTACAGACGAATCAGATGCTTAAACATGATCTTAAAATATATATATATATATATATTTTTTTTTGCATTTTGTTCTAATCATTATTTTTAAGATTATGTTTTACTTTCTGCTGACACTAGGTGGGGCTGTGCCCCTAATGACCAGTCGCCACTGTCCATATAACACAGCCCACATTCGAACATTTCTGGACAGACTGCACTATATTTTGACCCAGGCAGACCATGTTCATCATGCAGAGCAGCCTAGATATGTTGTGGTATGGGACAATGTCAGCTTCCATCGTGCTATCTTAGTCCAAAACTGGTTTGTTGAGCACCAAATCCGCCTACAATATCTTCCACCCTACTCTCCATTCCTCAATCCAATTGAAGAGTTCTTCTCTGCATGGCGGTGGAAGGTGTATGACCGTCGGCCCTATGAGCGCATGTCTCTTCTGCAGGCAATGGAGGAGGCATGTGATGACGTGAATGTGAATGCTATCCAGGGCTGGATACGTCACTCAAGACGCTTCTTACTCCGCTGTTTAGCCATTGAAAACATCGCCTGTGATGTGGATGAGGTGCTGTGGCCAGACAGGCGAGATGCAGCCTAAGCATTTTTTCCTTTCCTTTGCTCCAAATATTTTCTGTATATTTGTTTACTCTAAGTTTTCTTTCTATCTACTGTATTTGACAGAAGCATAATTTTTGTTTTGCGTTACAGAAACAACTGTAAATATGTGCTGAGATGCATGTTGCACAATGTTATTTTTGAATAAAATATGATTTTATTTTCAACAAGTCATTTGTATTTCTTCATTTACTGTATTTCTGTATACTCAAGCAATCTCTCTCTGCAGAAAACTCTATTTACAGAGCATAGCCCATACAAGATGAAAGTGCTTTAGATTATTCTCAGCAGTGTGTAGCTGGGTGGTCAAGCAATCTAGTATTATGTATGAAGTGTGTTATATTTGGTGCAAAAGTTTGCATTTGGTAAGTGTTTATGTAGTTTTGAGTGCAGTTCTTCATTTAGCAGGAGAAATTAGGTGTGTTGCACTTTGGGTTGCACTTTGGGTGTGTGGTTTTGTGTTTAGTGTTCTGAGAAACTGAGCAATAAAAAGAAAAGAAAATGTGTGTTAGCAACTGTAATGGTGGAGTTTTGCAATTACTCAGTGTGCTCTTTGCTGACTCCTGCTGGTCAACTTCCGTATTGCTCTGTTTGGGTTTTGATTTCTCGTTCCGGTTTGACAGCAAGTCAGGCCCAATCCCAAACCACGCCCTACACCCTACCCCTACACACTACCCCTCTGTTTGCGCGTTCGCGCAGAGGGTCCGCCACATTAAGTGCTGTTCCAAACCAACGAGTGTGGAGCGGTGTGGAGGGGGAGTGGGCTATCAAGCCCTCCAACAGCAAGTCTGCAGCGGTGCTGACTGGAGACCGGTCCCTATGGCGGCAAATCTCTGTCATAAACCGCGAGGGCATATGAGATCCGCGAGGGCATATGAGATCCACGCGAGCATATGAGATCCACGCGAGCATATGAGATCCACGCGAGCACAAGTCAAGCAGCCGCGGACGTATATTATTTTCGCGAGCACTAAAACGGCACTCGCGCAAGAGCAATATTGAAGCCTGCAGGGGAGAAACATGCCTTGAGCATGTGCAGCATCTACATGAGCTCTCCTTGGTCTCCTGCGCTCTCGTGAACAATTCCTGCTGTGAAATTCTGGCCTGCTCTCACTCGCGGAGAAATTTTAGGATATGGGCGTACCGTGTCCCAGTAACGCGAAATCTAATTGGTTACACCCCTCCTCTTTTATGATTGAGAAAGGCAATAAAGTGGCGAAGTCCCTCCCCTTCCAGTGGACCTCCATGGGACCTTATTTCGGAAAAATTATGTATTGAAGTCAATGGAGAGACAAAGATTATCTTTCGATCCCGTTTGAATTGTGCGACGAATTACACATATGATGTTTGTCAATTTAAAAGATAATTTTGCAAGTCAAAAAAATAGAAATGTGTCGTAAAACTGTGAAGTAACACATTTTTTTGTGTGAAACACTCAATGAACTACATCTCTGGTCTCGCAGAACAACACACGTCACCAAGATGGCCGTCACTACTGTCTTGCTAAACAAGGGATTGACTACCCTCACTATCACCACGTCCAGAAGAATGTCATCAAAAGCTGCCTGCCTGCCTTCCTTTGATTCTCTCTGAACTGCCTGATATTTTTAATGTTTAATGTCAACCATTTGTGCAGATAGCATGAAGTAGAAAAGATCGACGATGCTAATGTAGCGTTAGCGTTAGCATTTCTCCCCCGGGCTTAAATGGTGTATTGTAGACTGATCACACCGGTGTGACAGTACTCTTCAAAGGGTTCACGAAATATGACTACTACTCTTACTGTTTAACATTTTGGGTTACTTAATGTTACTTCATGTTAACGCTAATAGGACGAAGGACTGTTCCAATCTCCAGCATACTTGGAATTCCACCAAGGCCATGTCCTTGGTTTGGGGGACATTTCATGGCTGCACATGGGTAGACTTTGCATCCTTAAAATCCCCACAATGCTTTGCGCACGGACCCATTTCAAAAACCCTTGCGGAGAATGGCTGAACCGACACAGCACACATTTAAATGTAAGTATGTAGTGGCGTATGCCACTATGTCTATGAGTAGAACATGTAAATATGTTACTTTGTTACATTTGTTATCACCAAAAATGTGTTCTGTGAAAGTAAAGCAAGTTCATAATTATATAGACATCGTGAGGTATTTATTTTCGGTACAGTTTATGTTAGCTAGTATTTAGCTCGGGCAATGAAGCCTCACCTGCTGGTTGCCCGATCGGGCAATCTATTATGCCAGTATCATGCAGCTCGCGGATCCAGTAATGAGTAACCCGACAGTAGAACTAAACATATCTATAACTGGTTTACGTAGTTTGAGAGGTAATTAAAATAGCTAGCTACGTGTGATATTCTACCCTGAAGTGTGTGTTTTGTCCGCTCACCGCTGCATGTGCTTATGCAGAGCTGCGTGTCCACTCGTCAGCAGCAGCTGATCTCTCTCTCCCGTCAGATTAGACTTCACTCGCGTTTATGTCCATATCGATCAGATCCAGCTAGTTCTTCTAGCTAATGATATGACTACCTGCTTATTAAAAGACACCTAAACAATAAGTGTCGCTATGCAACTGGGTGAGGCCACAAAGTATAGCGCAGCATTATGCCTTTGTTTACATGCCCACCGGAACCCCGAGGCATTACCAACAGATCAACGCACAATCAACCCATACAGGACATCTTTCTCCACATTAAGTGTTAAGGCCCTGACACACCAACCCGATTTTGGGAGTCAGAGGCCGTCAGAGGCTGTCGGGCATTCGCGGCGCCCTACTCAGGTTGGTGTGTCCCGCACCGTCGTCCGTGACACGCCTTATTTGGACTGCCTGACCAAGCAATCACTCTAATTGGCTGTTCAGCTAGCGAATCAGTGCATGAGAAGCGAAACGGAAGTGAGGGACGTAAACAAACGATTTAAGAAGGCACACACAGACTGCTATTCATTTTCATCTCATCATGGCGATCTGGAATGACGGAAACGAAGACCTGCTCATCACCTTGATCCAGGAGAGGCCAGCTCTGTACGACATCACTGAGAAAAGGTATTCGAACCGAGTAGTGAAAACCGGACTCTGGCGAGAGATTGAAACGCAACTTGGTTTCTCGGGTAAGAATATATTTTTCATCAATTGAGCTCTTTAGCAGATACTGTTGGCTTTTTATTGTTTTCCAGCGTACAGTGACGTTAACGTGAAATGTAATTTGTTATTTAAACCTTGTGTTTTGTTGTTATCTTGTTGCTAGCTGTGCAGTTTGGCACTGCAATGCTTACATCGTTTATTTGTGTGCTTCAGAGAAAGAGCTGAGGAAGAATTGGGATTCTATGCGAACCCAGTACACCCGGTACAGGAAACTTGCCCCTTTGGGTAGTTGTGGAGCACAAAGGACTGGCAGACAGCAGTGGATCATAACCAGGCTGCTGCTTTTAGAGCCCTACACAAGAAGGAAGGAGAGTACTTCGAACCTCACCATCACGGTAACTATTTTATTTGTTGAGTACAAATAAGTGTTTCTTGCTTCTTTCATTTACAAAAACATTATTTTCATTCATTTGGTGGTTACAGTGTTAAATATAACAATAACAGAATAATATATATATTATTGTATTATAATTATTGATGTGCTCATCACCTTAATGTTGCAGCTGGTAAAGGAGGAGCTAATTGAAATTGCATGATATACTGCTGGGTAGCTTATGAAATTCACCATGGGATCAATAACGCTTTTATCTTAACCTATAATAATACATGATAAAATATGTCTTGATTATATTTTGTAGTGTTCTGAATCTTCTAGAAGTATGTCTTTAGCATCTGAATAGAGCATCACAATGTGTCTACAATGTACCTCTCACACTCGACCACACCCCAAACTAATGGCACACACATTTCAGGGTATTGTTTTGTTATGAATGCTTAGTAAACAGTTTTAAGAAGCCATGGTATTAAATCCAACTAACTGTGAATTTATTTAAAAAAATGTAAGGAACGTCCGATGGCTGCAGAATCACCCCCCGGTGGCACCAGCAGTGAAACCTCGACCAGCACCACCGAGGAGTCCTTCCACTTTGATGCTGACCCTGCACTCCCCTGGCAGAATTCACCATCTGCACCACACCGGCACCGCTCGGACAGAGGCCAAGCACACTCAGCACTGGAAGGCCTCCGGCGAAGCGCAGGATGATGCAGGATTCGCAGGAGGAGTCCGCCGTTGAGGCGTCAAAAACATTGCTGGAGGAGATCAAAATAAGACTGGCACAGTTGGCCCCGAGTGGACTTGATGATGATATCGCGGCCCAATCCAAAGTGTTTGAGCACAGACTGCGGCTGTTGCCACCACATCAGATGCGACGCTTCCTGAATCAGGTTCAAAATAGCTTCTTCGATTGCTTAGAGGAAAATGAAACCTCAAGTCATTTCACTTGCCCAGTTTTTTTGTACATAAAGTTCACTCATTTTTAAAGATGTGGCTAATAAAAATGTTGTATTGCATAGTATTTTTATTGTATTGTATTTTTATTGAATGTTTACTTTTTGTATTATTATTGTTTATTTGGATAATAAACCACTTTTTACCGATACTGCAAAATGCAAAACTTTATTTCGTACCTTCATACATTCGTACCTCCATACATTCAATTTAGCAAGAAGTGGCCATTATTCAGATGGGTGTTTCTGCAGGATAGGCAATGCAAAACTTTATTTCGTACCTTCATACTACAGCCATTACATAACACAACATAGAATGATTTATTTCTGCTTCAGAGAGCTGAAGTGGAGGAGCTGATTTAAATTACATTATATGAAATTCACCATGGAATCAATAACATTTTATCTTAACCTATAATAATACATGATAAAATATGTCTTGATTATATTTTCTAGTGTTCTGAATCTTCAAAGTTAACTGAAGTTATCAAATAAATGTAGCGTGGTATAAAGTACACTGAATGGGAGTGGAGCAGTAATATAAAGTTGCAGGATTAGTCTCAAGTACCTCAATATAATTATATACTGCACTTTATGTGCTCATTTCATCATTCATTCATGTATTTTATATTCTACTAAAACTGAATCAAACCATAAACAAGGTGGCCTGTTGGGATTACTATATATATATATTAGGGCTGTCAAACGATTACAATTTTTAATCAGATTAATCACAGTTTAAAAATTAATTAATCATGATTAATCACCATTCGAACTATGTCCAAAATATGTCATTTCTTTATGTATATTGTTGTGGGAATGGAAAGATAAATGAAAGCAGGCGGATATATCCATTTAACATACAGTATGTATGTTTATTATAACATTTTTCTGCATGTCAAAATGAAAGACAACCCACACACCTATCAATCATCAAACCGTGGGGTCTTAATTCATTACGTGTTGATTTCTATCAACGGAGGAGTACTTCAGGAAAGTCGACAGAGGGGGGGGGGGCGCACTAGTGGAGTACTTCGTGACCACAGAGTGTGAACGTTGTGATCAGCTGTTTTAGCGCAGTTCTCCAGTGATGGGGGGAGTCTCCCTCCGCAGCCGGTTGGCGTAGTTTTGGCACAGTTTCGTTGTACAGACCGACGTTAACAGCAGCCCTGTCTGTGCACACGGAGACCGACTCTGTCGTCCGGTGATCTAACCGCCTTCTGGAAAAGCTTCACAAGTACGTCGGTACGCAAATGCGCTTTGTGACACAAGTGACGGTACGCATTTCAGATTACGCACATAACCTGCGTACCAGTTATGTGCACCCCTGTACCAGAGCCATATTATTACTATTATATGGCTCTGCCCCAGGGCTGGACTGGGACAGCAAATCGGCTCTGGCATTTAGACCCAGACCGGCCCAAATCCATAAAACAAACGAATAGTAGCGGTTATTGACAAGAAGAATAACTCAGTATAATTTTAAAAAACGCTATTATTATCCTTTTTACGTACCAGGGGCAAACTAAACTAATACATACAACAAGTATGTGTAACTATCAATCATTAGAAATTAGACCTTCAAACCCTCTCACAAAGCGAACAGTGACCGAGCACTAATAGGGGGGTCTGATGGTGGTGGAGGCGGGGAGGGAGCAGATCAACAGCTTGAGCAGCTGTCAACTCAACATTGTAAATAACCAACAAAAGACGATCACCGGTTCATCTTGTTTTTGGCTTGAGAATAGTTTGGGCAGCGTGAGAGCGTGAGATTGAGAGTGAAAGCATGTGTCACACGCCAGATGCGTGAGAGTTGGCAGCCCTGGAGTACCTGCTGCAGGTGGGGCACCAGTTATACGAGAGGGAGACAATAGCTGTACTTATTTTTTATGAGCCACATGCCATGATGCACCAACTTCAGACTTCCTTACAGAGCCACTCCTCCAACACACACGAACGCGCACATGACCAATGAGGGCACAAGATAAGTTTGTGCACAGATGGAAGGCTGACAGGCAGGGAGGCCAACCCAAGTTCCCATCAGCAAAAACACGTGGGTTTGCTATCCTGGCTCCAAAATGGTGGAATGAGCTCCCCATTGAAATCAGGACAGCAGAAAGCCTACACATCTTCCAGACTGAAAACTCATCTCTTTCGACTCCACTTCGAGCGATAGAATTATTAACAAAGCACTTATATACTAATAAAGGGCTGGCCTATCTAAAGCCAGTTGAGTAGCACTTGAAATGTTTGGCTCTATGAAGCCTGATGTACTTTATGATTCTGTTTTCTTCAAGGTTGTGTCTTCCTGGTGGAACGCACTTATTGTAAGTCGCTTTGGATAAAAGCCTCAGCTAAATGCAATGTAATGTAATGTCTGGGGGGGTAATTGGCAATTGTTCTGCTCTCCCTTTTCGCTTGGCCTTCGCCATTTCTAACTCGAACTTTTTTTTTTCTCGAAAGAAAAAGGCAGTTTGGCTTCAACGGCCGGCTCACCTCCTGGGGGCGTGATTTAATGATGCACACCGAGCGGCCCAAAGGGGGAGGTGATTAAAGATTTGATTGGGCCGGCCCAGTGTCAATTACTAAAAACATTTAAACAGAGGGCCAATCTACCCGTCTTATGGACCGGGACTTCAGAAAAAAAAGAAAAATGACGTGTCGGCCCAAAAGGCACGTCGGCCCACCGGGAAAATGCCCGGTATGCCAGATGGCCAGTCCACCCCTGCTCTGCCCTGTACTACAGCAAGAGTATTCTCCGTCGGGACTTCCTGCAACAACACCACGCCGTTATCAAAGATGTTCTATTGAGAAGACGATCACTACGTGACAAAAGTTTTCAAAACCGTGGCTTCTGAAATCAATCTTACTAACGGCTGTCTGTGCAATTTACTCCGCGCGAGTTGGCAGACGTTATTTTGCTTACTTTAACATCATTTTTCATGGTGGGGCTAAGCCATTTCTTGGTATGGGTGTAGCCTACCCCAGCCATACCCTGGCGCTGCCACTGGTGGCACGTATGGGGCGGGCTATTCTGCACATGCGTTAAATGCGTTAAATATTTTAACGCAATTAATTCAAAAAATTAATTACCGCCGTTAACGCGATAATTTTGACAGCACTAATATATATATATATATATAATATCTGCATTATTTTATCCCACTTTATGCTTTGCTCTTGCTGCTTGTTTTACACTGATTTTATATCTTATTTCTTACTGATGTAAAGCACTTTGAACTGCAATCCCCTGTATGAAAGGTGCTATACAAATAAAGTTATTATTATTCAGATGGATGTTTCTGCCCCTCTGTTCATTCTCCCATTATCCTCCTCAATCTGCCTAGAAGTATTTTAATGTTGTAGCTGTTACTATAACCAATACTAATGCTAGGGCTGCAACTGACAGTTATGTGGGCACATTGTTATTGTTTCTTATCGCTGCGGCTAACCCCTCTTATGGCAGATAGCTCCAGTGCCGCACGAAACATGTTTTCGATGGACGAGAGGGAAATGGAACGCACATGCTATTTGTTGTTTGTTTATATCATGGTCTGTTCTTCTTCTCTGTCTTCCGGTTGTTGCCTCTTTTGAATGACGAATACACACTACCGCCGCCTGCTGGTAAGGAGAGTTATTGCCACTCGCACACTGAAGTCTTTGCGGTGTGTTCCCGTGCGAGACATGGCCAAGACGCAGGAGAACACGCCGACGCAACAGCCGGCGTCGGCGAGTCCTCTGGTGACTGCTTGGTGTGTCAGGGCCTTTAGACATTAAAATGGACTATTCTTGTCTGTCACATACTCTTCTTGTCTGTCACATAAGTGGCGCAACTGAAGCGGTATTGCGCTAAAGGGAAATTATTTTGACGGACATTTTGACCGAAGAGATTTAGATTTGCCGGCTAACGGGAACTCTGACGTCGCCATTTTGTGTGCTTCGCGGACCCGCTCGGCTCCTCTCGACTGCTGCCCGGGTCTGCTCGGTCAGCTTCCGGATGAGGAGGCATTCGTTCGAGCAACTTACAGTAGATAACATTACAAACATTTTTAACAGGGGCCATAATAGTGTAAATAATGTTTGTTTTGGCAGTTATAACTGAATGTAATGTTTTCTACTTTTTTACATCTGGGAAGGCATTTGCCTTCATCAGATGGAAAGTGTCTTGACCAACAAATTAAGTATTTCTTATAGCTATGCAGGGCATGCAAGCGAGCAAACCCAAACAAGAACAAACAAAAGTGAAATGAAGAATAAAATTGAACAATATAATATTGTGGTGGTTCATCTTATAATTCAGTCTAGAGAATGCACCAGACAGCATCTAAGACCTGCATCTAAATGTTCTAGGGGTACGGAGGCCCCCCAAACCCTTCGTGCGTCATTTTGTCCAAGCGCATTTTTCAGGGCAATCTCTATTGGGATCAGGGCCATTTGTAAATTAGTTTAGATGGCCCACAGGGCCATCTCCCAAAATCCTTAATGTCATGCACTGGAGTGGCACACTTGTTAGCCTGTTCCATTCTTCTTCTGTTTCCGAAGCCGTGGCTTGGAAGTATACTTGCTTTGTTTCTGAAGGAAGTAACTTGGAAGTACGCGACTACCAAGCCAGCATCCTCGTGATTGAGAAACACCCCTGGTCCTTTCATCAGACGGGAAGCGAAAGAACGAGCAAGACCCATTGCTGGTATGATAACAACCTGGTACTAAGCACACAGGCATCTTGTTAAAGTTATCTTATCTTAGCTATCTCTTATATTTAGCGGAGGAAAACAATTGTGACATCAGTTATGACATCACTTACGCGACTCTGGGATTTGTAGTCTTTCTAGTTGCGTATTATTCAACAGTTTTACGACAAACTGTGACTTTTTTGACATGGAAATTATTTTTTAAGATTGACAAACATCATATGTGTAATTCGTGGCACAATTCAAATGGGATCCAAAAATACATTTTCTCTCTCCATTGACTTCGGCCCAATCCCAAACCACTCCCTCGACCCTACCCCTCCGTGATGGAGTGAACTCCGTCTGTAGCAACACTCGCAGCTCAATGAGGCTCCCTCCTGTCAGATGGAGGGAGTAAATACAGCAGCAAGCTTTGGGATGGCCTCCCCTCTCTCCGGCAGAAACATGAAATGCGGTAACTGTTTTCAACGGTTTCAAATCAGCATCTCTTAGACAAAAAGTTTAAATGAATAACTCAAATAAAACTCCAAACATCTTTCATTGTGTTTCAAAGCTCTTTTAGTTTTAAACCTGATGTTTATAAGCTTCTTAGTTTTTGCAACGGTCTGTAAATATACACAACTTTATAATAAAATGCACACATTTACCTTTTTCTAGACTAAACACAGGTATGATCCTAAGTTAACAACATATGAGGTTATCATGAGGTTGTTAATATCGGAATTTATCAGTGGATGTTTGCTGGAACTACTTGTAAACAGCGTGTTTCCTGACGGACACACACAGCGTGACTCCGGTCAGGTAGAGACCGGTCTCAAGTCAGCACCGCTGCAGACTCGCTGTTTTGAGGGCTTGATAGCCCACTCCCCCTCCACACTCGTTGCTTTGGAACAGCCCTCAATATGGCGGACCCTCCTCGTGAACGCGCAAACGGGGGGGTAGGGTGTAGGGGTAGGGTGTAGGGGGCGGTTTGGGAATGGGCCTTCAATACATAATTTTTCCGAAATAAGGTCCCATGGACCGGAAGTTGATGGGCGTGACTTCGCCACTCTATAAAAACTGGGGAGATTTTGAAAAAGCGACATTTGTGAATAAAATATTTTGCTAAAGTCATCAAATTATTAATTCCAAATTCAGTTTTTGAAAGCTACATTTTATATTATCATATGTCAAAACCGAAAAGGTAATTGGTTCTTATCTTTATAATAGAATTGTTTGAATACTTTTGAAAAATATGTGTAAAAATGTATTATCTAAACAACTCAATCCATTTATAAGTAAGGACGACTCTTGTGGAATAACCACAGAATACAAAAGCAGGCCTTTAATTAAAACAATCATTAGTAAAGTAAAGTAACTTACGTGAGATGTTTCCACAGCCATATTTCATCACGTTGGAGAGGGACAAAAAGTAGTTCTTGATTTAAATCCAGACAACGGCCAATCATAAAAGAGGGGTGTAACCAATTATATATGGCGTTACTGGGACACGGTACGCCCTCAGTACGCCCACTTCCTAACATTTCTCCGCGAGTGAGAGCGGGCCAGAGGCCCATTCCCAAACCGCCCCCTACACCCTACCCCTACCTACACCCTAGGGGTGTAACGGTACACGTACCCGTACCGAAATTATTCGGTACGGGCCCTTCGGTTCGGTACACGTGTGTAGTATTTTGGTTTCGCAGTTACGTACAAGGATGACGGACAAAGACAGGTGGACCGAACCAAAGCTGTTTGGTTACGCGGCTGGCAATACATCAAACTTGCACACTCATTTGAAAAGGCATCACCCGAACGTGAATATCACCGGTACCAAAAGACTGAAGTGCAAACCCAACCCCCATTAGCATTTAAGCCTCCACCACTCGCAAAAACTTCAGACCGAGCCAAAGCTATTACAAACGGCAAATATCCTTATGTTGCCATGTTAGCAAAGCGCTACCTGGCTGTATCTCCTACTACCTCTGTCCCTAGCGAGAGGGTGTTCTCCACAGCAGGAGACATTGCTATTGCCAGCAGATCTGCCCTTTCGGAAAGCAATGTGGACAAGTTCATCTTTCTTTCAAACAACATGAAAATACAATGACAAGCAAGTCATTATGTCAAGCTGGCTGCTTAGGTACTAGTACAGTACAGTTCAAATACAGATTATTTCAGTTCATCGAAAAGCTGCACCTTAATGTTTATTTTATTATATTTTATATTTATTTGAGTGAATATTCACAGTTTAATAATAATTAAAAACCCAAAACTGATAGTTTATGTTTTGTGAGTACTAGTACAGTAAAGTTCAAATACAGATTATTTCAGTTCATCGAAATGCTTCACCTTAATGTTTATTTTATTATATTTTGTATTTATTTTAGTGAATACATTATTCACAGTTTAATAATAATTAAAAAAAAATATGTTATGTTTTGTGATAATTTTTTCTGCTGTACCGAAAACGTACCGAACCGAACCGTGACCTAAAAACCGAGGTACGTACCGAACCGAAATGTTTGTGAACCGTTACACCCCGACTACACCCTACCCCTCCGTTTGCGCGTTCACGCGGAGGGTCCGCCATATTGAGGGCTGTTCCAAAGCAACGAGTGTGGAGCGGTGTGGAGGGGGAGTGAGCTATCAAGCCCTCAAACAGCGAGTCTGCAGCGGTGCTGACTTGAGACCGGTCTCTACCTGACCCGTCTCAACGCTGTGTGTGTCCGTCAGGAAACACGCTGTTAACAAGTAGTTCCAGCAAACAGTGGCGGCGCCAGAGATTTTCTCTAGGGGGTGCTGTGGGGTAGCTTGACGTTTCATAGAGGGTGCTCAAACATTAAGGGTTTCCCATTAATGCACCAGCACTACAGTTGAATTTTCTATTGCAACACTCCCCACACGCACACACAGTGTACCCGCGACTGTTACAATGAAGGCTCGATAATCAGCTCACGGCATATAGGTGTAAGCAGGGGTAAAGTGCTATTTTTACAAGTGGGGAGTGGACCTCACCTCCTCTAGGAGGGTCCTCACCTCCTCTAGTGTGGAAGATTTTTTTTTAAATATTGAAGTTAAAAGCATCAATCTGGTGCACTTTGAGAGCAAAATGAAGAGATATATGAAGAGATCTCAACACCCATATGAAACAGAACTGTAAACAGATTTTCTTTTTCTTTATAGATATTTTACAAATCACTCCACTTTTAAAAAAAAACGTTTGAGACCCACTGAGATAACTAGACTAAAGTTAACTATCTAACACTGAGAGTCCTTTACTTCACCTGAGCTGAGGTTATCTGAGACTCTCAGGCTGCGGCCCCACGAGGACGAATTCGGTCGTTTGCGTTACTGTTTAGTGTCATATAGACCGTTCGGCCACACGAGGACGACCGAATATGGCACTAAACGACTGAGGAAACGACAACGGGTCCCAAGGTGGATAGAAATGCATACGCCACTCTCTGGGGGGTCAAACAGCTCCGTGTGTGCGCCCTATACGGACATTTTCAGATCACTGATAGTGATTGCGCAATAGCCCCGCCTCTCCTCACCTCTTCTGCTCACCTCCGCTTACCCCGCGCCAGTGCTGAAGTGTTTCGCCACCAACAACAACAACAATGGCGGATCGCAGAGTTGCTATCGTGCTCCGGACGCTATTGACCATGCTACAGTTGTTTGTGCAACATCTACAGCAATAATGATGAGGCAATAGCCCCGCCTCTCCCCACCTCTGCTGCTCACCCCCACGTCAAAGTAAACTGCACCCTGAATTCAGATTATTTATCTTTCTCTCGCGAGTGAAGTCTAATCTGACAGGACGGAGACACGCAGCTCTGCTCACCTGCAGCTCCTCCCTGTGCAGCAAAACACACACTTCAAGTCAGATCATCACCCTTAGCTATTTTAATTACCTCTCAAACTCCCTAAACTAGTTATAAATATGTTTATTTTTACAGTCGGCCGGGTCACTGATTACTGGATGAGCTGCTGCATGAGACAGACACTGGCGCTGTCCGAAGAGAGGGAGGAAAAAGAGAGGCTCCGTGTATTTTATCATTATATTATATAGAGTCGTTATTCATTTGTTTTAAAGCTCAATAAATAACAAAGAAGACCTTTGACCGGCACTTTTATAATTTTGTCCGGAAGATTTCAACTTTAATACACGCTGACTGGCGAAAAACTCTGCCCGGTTCCCTCGGCCCCCACCGCGGAGAATAAACAGAAGGGCAACCATGACAACCTTCTTCTTCGCTGCTTTTGTGGAGGAAGTTACAGCGCCACCTACAGGCTCCTGCATATGTACTGCAGCTTCTCCAGCGGTTGGAGCTAAACGGAGCGGTCTCGTGTGGGCAGACACTATCCGGATAATTATTGCATGTGGACGGAAGCCGTTTGCGATTGCGTTAATCCTATGCGTTTTCGTCCTCGTGGGGCCGCAGCCTCAGTCTGACAGGAGAGTTCTCCCTCCACCTTGTTGTTGAAAAAGCTCCTTATATCCGTTGCACCAGATGCTAACCACAACGATCTCCAGTAGATACCCACCGGTGCGCGAGCTCTCTCTCTCGTTCGCTTGCGCACGCACACAAAATGGCTCGTGCCACACCAACACACTCTCACTCCCTAAGCGTCCAATAGCGACGTTTGGTCAGTGTCCGTGGCGTAGGAGGCAAATAGCTTTCAACTGATTGCAATGTATTCCCATCTGCGTCGGGATTTGACGCTCATGGAAGCACGGCATTCGTTTATGCCGGCTGCCCTTAAAGGCAATGTGAGCATCCATTCCCATTGGATAACGGAGAATTTTACACCCGGAAGTAAGTACTCCTCTTACTGTCGATTGATTTTACAGTGATATCTGCACTACTCATCGACTAAAAAACACCAGATTATCCTTGTTAATTACACAACATTGATTGGTTTAAATTGTGTACAATGCTTTTGTATTTTTCCCCTTCGATTCGGAGAAACAAATATGTTTTCTGAGTAAAGGATGGCAGAAGACACTACACTACCCAGAATCCCCAGCTATCGTTTGGCCTACACCATGTGCTCTGTTTGACAAACCCCGTTTTTTTCACCATTCATTCCGATGGCTGGCGTCTATGTCACGTGATCTTCAAATGTCTCCCTGCAGAAAAAGAAAACATGGCCGAACTTCGTTTTATTCTAGGTGTAAAATGCCTATTTTAAAGTTAGTTTGGCCATTAAAATGCGTTTTGATGTCATTTGATGCGAGAAATATGAGTTGTTATTTCAGATTATGTGTGCAGTGGATGTACATGATCTTTAGTTTGCTAGTTATTACGAAGATTACTTCAGGAAATCGCGATGTTTTCATTGTTACCAAGGTGGTTGCTAGGGACGCTGCTATCGATATTATTTCTGTTATGTTGTGTAACTGTTTAATGGTGTTATCTTTATTGCTACCCCCTTCCCCGTCAATGTATAGTGTTGGTCCACAGCCTAAACATATTAGTTTAACAAAATCCGCATCTAAAGATAGCCTACGTTATTTCCCCCCTGTGCAATTCCAGTCTCACATCTCACAGCAGACCGTCATTAACAAATACCGGAAACAGACCGAAATAATAATAATAATACCTTATTCCGAGTGTGCTTGCTTTTCTCTTTGAAAGTCATCACATAACGGCATTGTAATACACGGTTCGGCTGCATTACATATTACATATCTGCCGTAGTTCTGTATTTATAGAGCCCTGATGAGAAGACAAACATGAGGAACTGAAAACGTGACGTGGATCATAAATATATCAGCCATTAAACAACATCTTACATTTCTTTTCACACAATGCGTCTCCTTGCAGTATCAACACTAATTCGGCTCACTTTTATATTTGATCCAATTGGTAGATAGGCTGTATTTACACCATAAAGGTGCACAGTTGATATCAAGGGACACCTGGTGGTTAAAGCATGTTATTGAATTTCAATATTTTTATTATTAGATATTCATAGGATCCCTATAAAGTATATTCATTACTCGTTATTCTCTACTAATTGTTAATTAAAGACTGTATGTAATGACTATTTTGCACATCCCTTTCAAGATTTCAAGATTTTCTAAGGTTTATTGACATATCATATAGGCCTACACAACTATGGTGTAGTTCTGCACTGAATGAAAAACTTGGGTTGCAGGTTCCTCAACAGTGCATTACAAGACATCTATCAATATGTGTGCATACCTCCAGCAATGTTAACTATGTTGAAGCACTTATTTTAACTGATATTATACATAATGTATTATACTCTTATAGATGTATGTAGATATTTCATCTCCGGCCTTGTCAGGTATTGAACAATCAATAAATAAAGAACACAGAATTGTTGAATATAAAACACAGAATTTATGTGATTATACTAAATGATTTTCAAATAAACACAACTGCATATTTAACTGTTACACATGCTGATGTAACGCAAATGTTCCAACTTGGGATCAATAAAGTATATCTTATCTTAAGCTGATCGATGGCTACTGCCATATTTGCACAATGTGCCTCTGAACCTTGACAAGTGCATGTTTCAGGCTTATCAATTAATGTAATGTAATGTTATCACAGGGGTCACACACATAAGACCAGCTGTTAAATAAAGCTCTTCTGACCTTAGCTGGCATGTGGGTATATATAGTAATACTGCCCATAATGGGCACAAGCCATTTTCACCCATTTATTAATTATATGTTTTAAATGTGAGTGTTTCCTGTCCCCTAAACCTCCAGGGATGTACACAGTTTAATACTGGCAACTTCTTATTATGGGAAATACGAAAACGTCTTTTAAAACTACAACTCCCAGTAGAGAAGTGCCATAGAGAACATGTTGCGAAACAGAATAGCCAGCATGTGTAGTTCTGGGGACTGGGTGGGGGAGGGGGGACGCGGTGGACCCGTTTAAATCCAGTTTTGGACAGTCTGCCGTGGTTCCATCCCATTTCAAGTGCTGTTCGAGAATCGGCTTAACCCTCGGAGCACACTCTCCAATCACAGAGCTTGAGGACTATCACGGGGTTTGTCAAGAGCACATGGTGTAGTCCAAACGATAGCTGGGGATTCTGGGTAGTGTAGTGTCTTCTGCCATCCTTTACTCCTGGGAATGGACGCTCACATTACCTTTAAGGGAAGCCGACATAAACGAATGCCGTGCTTCCATGAGCGTCAAATCCCGACGCAGATGGGAAGACATTGCAATCAGTTGAAAGATATTTGCGTCTCTTTATGATGCTGAAGGAGCCTAGGAGCGTCACAATTGGACGCCACGGACACTGACCAAACGTCGCTATTGGACGCTTAGGGAGTGAGAGTGTGTTGGCCACACACATACACACACACACACACACACACACACGCACGCACGCACGCACGCACGCACGCACGCACGCACGCACGCACACACACACACACACACACACACACACACACACACACACACACACACACACACACACACACACACACACAGAGCAGAGCTTGAATGAAACACAGAGACCCAGAAGTAAGCTACTTGTACTCACGAGGCTATGCTATTATGTGCAGAATCCCTCTCGCTTTCAGTTGGTTTTGATTGAGTGTCCACCTTTATATATACAGTCTATGGTGTCCACACGTGGACGTTTAAGTACTAAAAAACGATCCATTTGTCACTTTGCTGTTAGCAAATAATTTGGGGCTCCAGCTAACAGGAAGTCACTCAAGTGTCACAAAGTAATTTAGCCTATGGGTAGGTCAAACATCGAATGGGTGCTGGCTGTCACTAGGCTTGTTTGAGACAAGCAAGACCTGCGCAGACCTGCGCAGTTGCGATCAACGTCTTGCTAGTGCGTTGCATGATGGTTAGTCATTTTGTCCGACTTGCTCTGGAGGCTCGCCCACATGAGACTTTGAAATCTCGCGGGACAAAGACGCCCGCAGCCTTGAGAGCGAGGCGAGGCGAGTTGGCGCAGTTGCTCTCCACGAGCTGCGGAAGCGAAATGCTTGATGGGAAACGGCTCGCTGGTATCTCGAGCTGAGCGCTCATTGGTGGTTTTTACCACGTGCTGCTGATGAAACTCTCCAATTGGCTGGCAAAAGTTTGTCGTTGTTTTGTGTCAGTTTTACGTCGCCACATCCATTCCCATGTTTCATCATTGTTCCACAATGTTTATCATCATGAAATTAATATCTATATATGTTATACTATACTGCTTACCGTTTTCATACTTTATATATCTTAGCATATTCATACACACTGTTCATACTGCTCACAGGCTGATATCTAGTGTATTCATACCCCACTGTTTATTCATCATTCAATTCATTCTATATGTAATTCTGTAGATTGTGTACATTACTTTCCACTTCGCTGCTTGTTGCACCTGGTTAGAAGCTAAACTGCATTTCGTTGTCTCAGTACCTGTAATATGTGCAATAACAATAAAGTTTCTCTTTAAGTTAAACCAAATCATTAAAATAAAATCTATTGTAATGTAATGATTTGGTTTAACCTTATTTATTGAATACATCATTTTAAATGGCAAGATTAAATCAAATTACATCCATGTTGTACACATCATAAAGCTTAAAGTGGCAGCTAAAGAATTAACACAGCAGCAGGTCTGTTCAATTCATGCTCATTAAGCTTCATGTGTGCGGATCTGAAGGGACTGATCATTTGTAGCCTGTCCACCTATCAGTTTTGCAAACATTAAGAGGGAGGAGCATTTCTAATTATGGAACCCAGTCACTGGTGTGGTTCATCATCATGACTGAATTAACAAACCTATATAAAGCAATGGAGATCACCTTTGTCTACAGTGGGTAAAATGGAATTTCCGCCATTGCAAACCCAGCCAGTCAAGCCGACTCCGAGTCCGAGCTGTCCGACTTAAGACGAGCTTTTTGACACCTCCCCCGGCTGCGATCGGCTACTCTCGTCTACTTTCGAGGCGAGCCGCAATGTGTCTCAAACAAGCCTACTACCATGGATGTATAATAAGAACTGGATACAGCGTGGGAGGCGGGGCCTCATTCATTCCTATGAGAGTTGCTAAATAGAGAGGCGAAGTCCCTCCCTTTCCGGGAGCCTCCATGGGACCCCGGAAGCGGAAAATTATACATTGAAGTCAATGGAGAGAGAAAAGTTATCTTTTGATCCCGTTTGAATTGTGCCACGAATGACACATATGATGTTTGTCAATTTAAAAGAATATTTTGCAAGTCAAAAAAATCCAAATGTGTCGTAAAACTGTGAAGTTACACATTTTTTTGTGTGAAACCGCTCAGTGAACTACAGGTCTCTGGTCTCGCACAATACGCGTCACCATCACAAAGACGGCCGTCACGTTAGCAAATGTCACCTGTTTCTTCCAGAATGAGGCGAAAAGTATAAAATGAGGTGAAAATCACTACAAGTCTGGGCATGTTGAGAGCTGTACATACACGAAAGGGGAGTTAGTCGGTTCTGTAAGAGCCAGCATGCGGGACCGGCTTTACAAGGTGTTGTTAGAAATTAAAATCAATGTTTTGAGAGCATAGTGCACCTTAAACATACAGTCAGTTTAAATGCTGTTTTATACTGACAAACCAGAAGTTCTTGTGCACAACCAGTTGTTAAGCTTTTATTCTGAAAATCCTTCATCTCCGGTTAGCATGAGGCTAATATACCATTTACTATAGAGGTGAATTTAGCAGCGATATGATATGATATTGCACAGCGAAACCTACTGATTTCAACACTACAACTATAGACGTCGAGATATTATTATTGTTGTATAAGGTACAGTTTATTTGATTACGTTATTGTTTACAGTTGTGGGTAGCATGTGACAACATTCGGAACGACCGGAAACCAAACTGCTGTGAAGTATTTCCTGTATTTTTAGGAGTATTGATTACAGCGTTTAGAATGTGTTAAATGAAAAGTCATGAAAGAGTTAAGGAAGAGAAAAGGCGTGTTTAGATATATATTGAATGTACAATGTCGTTATCCTCTGATATGCGTAACAACGGACATTGAAATGTGGAGAGCCGGCCTGCAGGGAGGAGCCAGCAGAGGATATATAAACAGCACGACCTGAGGGGTACGGCCTCTTTCACCGCTGACCAGAGCCAGAGACTACAGCTGTATTTCTGTCGGACAATATCCTGTTTGTGACATTACCACGCTTTTCATTAATTAAAGTACCAATTTGAACCTTCTCAGAGACTCCATTTAAGTCTCCTTTTTAAACTTCTGTCCTGGACGCTAGAATAATCACACACAGATAACAATTGATGACCCAGCCAGTGGCGTAGCCAGGAATTATTGTGTGGGTGGGCCTGGAGAAATGTAGGTGGGCCAGGGGGAGACATTAAGTGTGGGGTCTGAGCTGAAATTTCATTAATGATTTTAATGATTTTTTAATGCACCAATAGAACTTAAGCATAAATTAGCAGTGAAAACAAAAACATAGGCACGGCGGCCTCAGAATGTGTGTAAAACTGACATCCACATAGGGATGGGTATCGTTAAGGCTTTAACGGTACTACTACTTTTATCGATAGCGCTTACGCTTATGCTCCAGGTTCAGTACCAACCACATCATAAAGTACGCGGACGATACAGCAGTGGTGGGACTCATCAGGGACAACAACGAACAGGCCTACAGGGAGGAGGTGAAACATCTGACAGACTGGTGTAACACCAACAACCTGATCCTGAATGTCGATAAAACAAAAGAGATGATTGTCGACTTCAGGAACAAAAAGCACTGTCACCCACCACTCCACATCAACGGCACAGCAGTGAAGACTACAGACAGCACCAAGTTCCTGGGGGTGCATATCACAAGCAGTCTGACCTGGTCCACTCACACTACATCACTATTTAAGAAGGCACAGCAGCGCCTACACTTCCTGCACAGCTCCCCCCTCCCATCCTCACCACGTTCTACAGAGGAACCACAGAGAGCGTGCTGACCAGCGGCATCTCCATCTGGTCGAGAGACTGCAACGCCAAAGACTGGAAGTCTCTGCAGAGAGTGGTCACAAAAAGCCTAACAAAAGCCCAGAACATTTTTAAAGACCCCACTCATCCTCACATGCTCTGTTCTCCCTGCTGCCCTCCGACAAGAGGCTCCGCAGCATTAAGAGCAGAACAGCCAGATTCTGCAATAGCTTTTTCCCCAAGCCATCAGACTGCTGAACAGCAAGCAGACCAGTAACATAAAGATTACATTACGCTGTGTAAAGAGCACATATTTGTTATATAGTATGTCTATTTTATTTATATGTATAGTAAGTCTTTATATTTTAAACGCACACTTTATCTTTAATTGTATCAGCACCACGTCACTATTATTTATTTATATGTACAATTTTAGCAAGTTTTTATATTGTCCTGTTCCTGTAAGCCAGTACAACGAAATTTCGTTTTAATAGTACACTCTGTGTCTTGTTGAAATGACAATAAAGTATGTTTATGTCTATGTCTTATCGATCCGGTCCTTTAACATTACTTTTATCGGTTCTTTTGGAGAAAAAAAGAAGGTCAACTAACTAAACAAATTGTGAACAAAACTAACATTGCTTTTTATTTAAATTAAATACATCATATTTCACATCAAAAGAAACAACAATGTTTTAACAAATCATATTAAATAATGTGATGACAGAACTGTAAACAGAATAGCTGAAACTTTAACAAAATAAATAACTCAGTTTCCTCTCATCATTAACCCATGTTTGTATCATGTAGTTAACTCGGTGTGTCGCTGCTAGCAAACATAACACCTGACGTGGAAACGTTCCTCGTGGACGGGGCTACAGAGCTGCTAGAAAGACAGTGGAACCCGGTGCATTCCTCCGTCTGGATGTGGAGCACTTTTGCTAAATGTTTAGACAAATTGCTCGTGTTACCGCCCTCACATGATAAACTCTTATTCCACTTTTGATAACGAGTATTGTCCACATAGACACGGCTATAGTTTAACCACACCTCGGAGCGCGTTCTCTCCGCCATCTCCTCCGTGTGTGTGTGTTGCTGCATGTTGTAGCAGCTGCGTGTGTGTAAACTGCCCCGCCCCCTCTCACACAGACGGGGGCGAGATCTCTTAAACGGAGTTGGCGACACTTAAACTGCAATGTAATGTTTGTGTAGCAATAATACATACAACATATATCGGGGGCACAGGTTGTTTATCCTTGACAGTCGCACAGTGGGCACACACTGAGTGTTTTCATATTCAGCAAATGTGTACACGCTAAACTGCAGACCTCAAGATGAAATAATACTTTCATTCACTCACGGCAAAAGTTACTTTACTTACTATAAAAACTCACGGTAAAAAAATGCACTCCCTATTCCATTGTCATGAAGGTGGAATCTAACTATATCCAGAATACGTTTTATTGGATCCAGGCTAGAAACATGTTTATTTCTGCTGTAAAGTTGGGCATTTTAACATGGGGGTCTATGGGAATTGCTCCTTTTTGCATCCATCCCCTGTCGGCCACTAGATGAACTGCAGTTTGTGGCACTTCCTTCTGGGCTTCCCGGCTCTGCGCTATGAAGCGCTGATTGGCTGTGGGTGGGCCAGACGTGCATGTGGGTGGGCCCACCCACAGCTACGCCGCTGGACCCAGCTGACGTGATTCTAGTTGGACCGGGAGAGACTATACAGCCGGCTGTGGCCCGGGACCGCTGGCAATCGTTCGACACACAAGAGGTCTCAAACAATCGGTTAGAAGAAACCTGTTGAGTCAAATTCTTCAATAGTTTATGCAGGACAATCTTAGTGTGTTGGACTGCTGCTTCCGGTTCCTGAAAATAGCTGGGCAATTAATGTTAAAACAACCACATTTATAACGACAACAATCATATAACACGAGGCGTTGCTTTGTCACAAGCAGGGTGAGTTCAAATTACTTATTTTTCTTATATCTAACCCTGCATGCTATTCGTTTGTCTGTTATTACATGTCGGCAAGAGGCTAATCGCTCCAATATAGTGTTCTTTGTTACGTTTTAAGTTAACGTGAATGGTTTGTGGCTATTTAGACAAAAGAACACAATCACAGTGGAAACTGAGATTATTGGAGTGAGTGTTTGTGTTAAAGACAGTGTGAGGCTGTTTTTCTTTTTAAAAGTCCTTTGTGTGATTTGGCAATCATTTCAAATGTGTTTCTTGTTACATTTTAAGTTAACGTGAATGGTTTGAGGCTATTTAAACAAAAGAACACAGTTGAGTGAGTGTTTTAATTACAGTGTGAGGCTTTCTTATAAAAAAGTCCTTTTCTGGGAAAAGGCCTGAAAGGTTTGAAACTTTCAGTGGTTGTTTTTCTGTTTTCAAACAGACATTGCGTGTGGATTACGATGAGAAGTGCGACATTCGTGCGTTAGTTAGACGATATTCTGCTGATTGTGTTTGATTTGCGTCTTACTTTGTCCCATTATAGCATGTTTAAACAGAGGAGATAACCATACTGGCTCTGAAAGTCAAAAAATTATATTTATAAATTGTACATTAAATAGAAATGTTATTTTAAACTGCAGTGTTGTTTTGTGTTGAATTTTTTTTAAAACTCCGCTGTGAGAGCCACGAGGTGTTGTCAAATCCCTTTGTTCTTCAGGTCAAAGGTTGGGAAAGTTGCCATCTTGTTTTGCCAGCATGTTTACAATGAACCACACGGCAGTTGCCATTTCGTGAAATGCTAATTGAAGAAGTGAGACTCTGTTTGTTTTTACCCAGTCCTACTCCTTCTTGAGAAGGACAAATCATAGTTGGAATTATAAAATAGACAGGTTATTTTACAGTGGGAAGTTTGGCATTCATAGGGATCTGATATTGGAAGTTTCTTTTCTGCTTGAATTGACGTTTTTTTTTTTAAATATTCCAGTTTCCAAATGTGTTTTGGCGGTTATGTGCTGTGTTGTTTTACCATAGTGTAATTTTCTTCCCTAGTGTAATTCTCTTTCCATTTTTAAGAATAAAATTATCTTTTCTTGTTAAATAGAGGTTAGTTTTGCAACAGTAATCCCTAGTGGATTAAGCTGGAAATTACAATAGCGCACTCTGCTGGTAGTACAGAATTATTACATAGAGGAAACACTCAATAGCATTTTGAAGTCTAATTGTAAGTGTTATAAATAAACACATGCTTCATCGCCGAGATAGAATTGCGGTTTCTAATTATAAGATAAGAAACTTTATATAATACTCTTTCAAATAAGAAAACAAATGTATTGAAGCTAACATAAATTATGACATTTACATAATTCCATACACTTCGGTGTGCACTGTACACAGTACATTTAGATTTTCACCAGATTTCTAATTTTCATATTTCATAGTCAAAACCATACACTGTAAACATTTTATTTTTAGCATTTCAGATTTTAAAATTTGCAACATTTAAAAAAAAAAAAACTATAAAAAAAAATCTATAAAAAAAAAAACTATAAAAATAAACAGATTTAACAATTCTGATGTAGGCTATTTTGAACGAATACAAAGGTACTAGTCAGAGGACAAGTGCTTCAATCTTTGATCATTCGAATAGTTAGAGAACATGTCACCAAGAGACATCATATCATCAAAGGAAAGGGTAAAAATCAGATCAGATGCTTTAACCTTTCCAATTAAAAGACAGAAGACATGGAACCAAATAGAGAAACTGTTGGAACAGTGGCAAACAAGAGGACTGGTTCCATCAGATGATCAACCTGGACCAACAAAAGCACATAGAAGAGCAGTACTCGACTATGAGCACACACAATTTCGACAACAGCAAACACCTGCATATCCTCCTACCCAAGTACAGCCGCAAGCATAGGCATACACTCCCATACAGCATCAACAAAAGGGACAATGGAGAGGAGAGCCACGATCAAGACGAAGAACAGATGAAGGCTGCTACAAATGTGGTCAGCTGACACATTGGTCCAGAGAGTGTCCGCAGAACATTGCACCAAACAACGGCCCTCCATGCAGATACCCCAGGGAGGTTTCCATGATGACGACGGAGGCAGGGGGTCCCAGAGATGTCAAAGACGAACAGGGGTGCCAAACATGACCCAAATGCCACTGACACCCTGGTATCAACCACAACAATGAGGAAGCTCAGAGGACCAGACCACCAGGTGATGCATCTTCAGCACAAGGGTATTTTGAAATCCAGCTACATTGAGCCATATCTGTCACCACAGGAGGGAGAGGTTTATTGTAAAACAAGATAGTGAGTAGCATATTGCATTTACACATAAAGCATAAAACATAGTAGAACATTTAGCAGACTATTTTTGTAATTATGAGAAGGAAAGAGATTACGAGTGATGTTGTTCCCCTACACAAAAAACTATTGTGTCCACACAGCTAGTGAGGTCAAGACGACGGGTTTCCACCCAAGAATATGAAGACGGAAACCTAGTACTCGCCCAAGACGGAGGATCCTTCCCTCCTGTTTACACCGACTGCAGTTCAAGGGGCGGCGATACACCAGACGTGGAGCTGTTGAGACCTAAAAACAGAAACTCGATTCTGCTGTGGTGAAGTCTGGCTACAAAGTGAGGTGTCCGATAGGGTCGCTTGTCTCAAACCAGTGAAGAAGTCAACCAGAACCCAGCAGAACTAGAGAGTGACTGTTAGCGGGAGAACAGTGACAGAGCGACAGAGACTGGCCCAACATTTCCAGCCAGTACATAGATAGACCCCGTCAGAAGACCGGGGCTGTGTTTAAAGGGGAACTTCATTTATTGTTAGTGGAAGTGTAGTTTTTAGTCAAATAATTATGTGATTTATGGAGTCAGATTACATTTTTCTCATAAACACAATTTTATAATCAGTCTGAAGTATCTGTTTTAAGGCAATGAGCTGCAAACTAAATAACATAACACTGATTGAGAGCTTGGATGAAGAAGTTGTAGGGTTTTTACAACAGTTTCAAGAATCAGTTTTTATTTATTTATTCTTGAGTGACTTTACTGATTTATAATGTAGTGCGTAAGGCAATACATCATTTTGAGTGAGGGGCACCAGCCCTCCATGCATGTCACCCTCTGTGAGAATAGTTTGTATTTTCCCTCTAATTTGGAGAAATATTATTTTATCATATGTTTGTTCAGCAGTATCAACCAATCCTCTAATCCTAGAGTTATTGAGACGCATTAGCGACACCAGGGGTATTGTTTTTCGCAGCAACAATGATGCATAATACCAGGACAAAAGCCATTCCTGAGACAAGTAAACAATTTGTTGTGCTAATGGCAAATTTGAGTGAATATGTTTTTATACCATCAGAAAGTCATACGATATTTTTTGTACGCCTTATGGCTACACGGAGAAGTTATATTTATTTTGTGCAACGTTATGGGTTTTACATGTCATGTTCAGAATAGGGTAATCATTGCAATATTGATTGAGCATGTTATGCTCAAAGGAGGGAGTGTCATGATTATACAGATATGTTGATTTCAGTGACGTTGTAGTTAATAAATAATAACATGTAGTCAATAATAGGTTTCATAACGACAAAAGGTGCCGAAGCCTGGGCCTCCTCCAAGGAGGGAGTGGTCCAGTTTTAAGATATTAGATGAATAGAAGTGATGAATATGTCAGAACTCTGAGTAATATTATCCAAGTTTTGTCTACACAGGCTAGCAAAGCTACAGAGATACCAGACGAGACACCAGAAGAGACTCCTGTTCGGCCAGGTGATTGGGTGAGGGTGAAAGTTCACAAAAGACAGTGAGCTGATCCCGGTGGACGGAACAGTGAGAAGTTGTAATGAACTTCACACGAGCTCCGGTTTAAAGGTAAAGAAAAAGGAGCAAATTGACACCACACATTGTCACCCTTCACTGGCAACTTCCAGAACATTATTGGGAGTTAGGACTGATTTGGCAGAGCTGGAACAAAACAATAAATAGAAATAAGATAAAGATAGAAACAGCTCAAAAGACAAATTGTCTATATATAATCTTGATTTTATGTTTTTAACAGAAACTTGGATTGAACAAAATAACAGTGCAGCTGTTCTTATCGAATCAACCCCTCCCAACTTTAGTTTTATGAGTCAGGAAAGAATGCATAAGAAAGGGGGTGGAGTTGCTATTCTGTTCAATGATTCCCTTCAATGCAGGAAGACATCGTATGGAAACTTTGATTCTTTTGAATATGTGGCCCTTCAGCCCAATGCTCCTCTCGAGCTCTGTTCCTAAATATCTATAGGCCACCCAAATACTGTGCAAGCTTTTTTGATGACTTTACTGAACTGCTGTCTGTAGTGTGTATTGACTTTGACCGTCTAGTCATTGTTGGTGATTTTAACATCCATGTTGACAACCCCCAGGACAGAGGGGCTAAAGAACTGTTTTGTGTTCTTGATAGCTATGGACTGACTCAGCATGTGACGGAGCCCACGCACAATAAGGGGCACACTCTGGACTCAATTATCTCAAAGGGTCTGAATATCTCTAAGGTTGTGGTGACTGATGTTGCACTCTCTGACCATTCCTGTGTTTTCTTTGAGAGCTCTATTTCTGTTCACACAAGTGTTCAAAAAGAGGTAACCACAAAGCGATATTTAACTGAAAATACTAGGGAAATGTTTACTCAGAATTTTTCTTCCACACTTGCCCCTGCTAACATCTCAGTAGATGAGCTAGTAGATCATTTTAATTCAAAAATTAAAAATGTTATAGATGCCATTGCTCCAATTAAGGTAAAGGAAGTGACTGGGAAGAAAATATCTCCATGGAGAAAGGCCATGACCGTTAAAACAGAAAAAAGAGAATGTCGAAAAGCTGAACGCAGGTGGCGAAAAACAAATCTCCAGGTTCACTTTGAAATGTATAAAGAGAGACTTGGCCTTTATAATTTGGAATTGAAAAACGCACGACAATCATTCTTCTCTGACATCATTACCAAAAACAACGCACGTGCCTTGTTTGCTACCGTCGACAGACTAACTAACCCCCCAGTGTCAGTAGCCTCTGAATTTCTAACCACCAGGGCGTGCAATGATTTTGCCTCCTTTTTCACTGACAAAATTCAGAAAATCAGACAAGCAGTCAGTGCCTCTGCATCAGGAACAGCAAATGTGTTGTCTCTGTGTCCACTTAACATCAATTCAGACATCATGACACAATTCCATCAGATTAATGATAAAAACCTAGAGGACATTATACAACTTCTGAAGTCCTCCTCCTGCTGCCTTGATATTATTCCAACAGGATTTTTCAAAGATGTTTTGCCTTGCATGGCCTCAGATCTACTTCATATAGTAAACAAATCTCCTCACTCAGGTATTTTTCCACAGGCCCTGAAAACTGCAGTCATTAAACCGCTCTTAAAAAAGAATAATCTAGATGCTTCAGTAATGAACAATTACAGGCCCATATCAAACCTGCCATTTCTAGGTAAAATCATTGAAAAAGTTGTTTTTCAACAGTTGAGTAATTTCTTGCATTTAAATAGTTGTTTCGATGTGTTCCAGTCAGGCTTTCGTCCAAACCACAGCACCGAGACTGCTCTTGTAAAGGTCTTCAATGACATCCACTTAAACACAGACAGTGGCAGAACTTCAGTGTTAGTATTATTAGATCTCAGTGCTGCGTTTGACACTGTTGACCACAGCATATTACTAGACCGACTGGAAAACTGGGTGGGACTTTCGGAAACAGTTCTAAATTGGTTTAAATCCTACTTAAAGGATCGGTAAATACACATCTGAGTTGACAAATATGACATGTGGGGTTCCTCAAGGCTCCATCTTGGGGCCTCTTCTCTTTAACATCTACATGCTACCACTGGCTCAGATAATGAAGAACAACAAAATAAGTTACCATAGCTATGCAGATGACACACAAATTTACGTAACAATTTCACCAGGAGACTATGCTCCAATTCAAACACTGAGTAAGTGCATTGAACAAATCAATGACTGGATGTGTCAGAACTTTCTCCAATTAAACAAAGATAAAACTGAGGTAATGGTCTTTGGAGCCAAGGCAGAACGTTTAAAAGTTAGCGCTGAGCTTCAGTCTGCAATGTTCAAAACAACAGATAAAGCCAGAAATCTAGGTGTAGTCATGGACTCTGACCTGAGTTTCAACAGTCACATTAAAACAGTTACTAAATCAGCCTACTATCACCTAAAGAATATATCTAGGATTAAAAGACTAATGTCACAGCAGGATTTGGAAAAACTTGTCCATGCCTTTATCTTCAGTAGACTCGACTACTGCAATGGTGTCTTCACAGGTCTCACTAAAAAATCTATTAGAAAGCTGCAGCTTATTCAGAACGCCGCTGCTCGAGTCCTCACTAACACTAAGAAAGTGGATCACATCACTCCTGTTCTGAAGTCTTTACACTGGCTTCCTGTGTGTCAAAGAATAGATTTCAAAATACATTACTGACCTCCTGCTAAACTACGAACCATCCAGATCTCTCAGGTCTTCAGGGACTGGTCAGCTTTCTGTCCCCAGAGTCAGAACTAAACATGGTAAAGCAGCGTTCAGTTATTATGCTCCAAATATCTGGAACAAACTCCTAGAAACCTGCAGGTCCGCTGCAACTCTTACTACTTTTAAATCCAGGCTGAAGACTTTTCTTTTTGTCGCTGCTTTTAATTGAACTATTCATATCTTAAACTGCACTGTAACTTTTATCCATGTACTTTTTCTTGCAATGTTTAATTGAACTATTCATATTTTAGACTGCACTGTAACTTTTATCCATGTATTTTTCCTTAATGTTTATTTTATTAGCTTTTCTTTTTTAATGCTTAATGTCTTTCATTTTTTTTTTTTGTAAAGCACTTTGAATTACCCTGCGTCGAAAAGTGCTATATAAATAAACTTGCCTTGCCTTGCCTATAGATTTTTATAGATTGTACACTAAAGTGAAAAAGAGTCCAATTTTCGTATACGTTATTATAGTACTCATTATTTAAATTCTGTAACTGACACAACCATGGACAAAATAGAGATGATGTCAAGAACAAAGCCAAACCAATTGTGGCGTCCCCTAGGGATAAGAGTCAGCGTTGATTGTGCTCATTACACTTGGCACCTTTTTGGTTGGAGGGGGAGTACAATATCAAGTAAGACATGGATCCATTAGTTCACTCATAGATAATGCCCACATCACTAACAAAACTCCAGCTGTGTTTCAGGGACTTTCACTTATCCCCAGAGCCAAAAGATCAGCTGAGCCACAAGAGGAGGAGTTAGAAATACTCGGTCCCAAAGGTGAGGCGGTTACAATCAAGATGATTCACCCCCCATATAGAGAGGCGAAGTCCCTCCCTTTCCGGGAGCCTCCATGGGACCCCGGAAGCGTAAAATTATACATTGAAGTCAATGGAGAGAGAAAGGTTATCTTTTGATCCCGTTTGAATTGTGCCACGATTTTGTTTGTGAAACCGCTGAGTGAACTACAGGTTTCTTGGTCTCGCACAATACGCGTCACCATCACAAAGACGGCCGTCGCCTTAGCAAATTTCACCTGTTTCTTTCAGAATGAGAATAAAAGTATAAAACGAGGTGAACATCACTACAAGTCTGGACACGTTGAGAGCTGTACATACACGAAAGGGGAGTTAGTCGGTTCTGTAAGAGCAGCGGGACCGGCTTTACAAGATGTTGGTGAGTAATATGAGTGCAATGTGTAACGTTAATGTCAGCTAGCTAACATTAGCTAACAAGGTACACTAACGTGTTTTGTTTCAGTAACTAGTTTTCTCCTTACGAACTTCGTGGTCTCTGTGTATGCTGTGGATAACATTAGTGTTCACAAGAACAAGGTAAACTCCCGTGTTTTGTTTTAGTTGCTCTTCAGATTGAAGCGGCCAGTTTTATATCAACTATACTGTATGTGTGATCTCCTTTTACATCTCGTTGTGTCATTTGAGTTTATTTGCTGTGTATAGATTCAAGGGTTTTGGTTATCTTGTCAATTTGTTTGGTTATCCAGGCACAGCTGTGTGTGACTCCCTCGGGTACACTGGTATGTGTTTTCCTAATGTAGAGAGCATTGATTAATTAATAAACTACACACTGAGTCTAGATCCTGACCAAATCCTTTTTTATTGTTGATCAAATGTTTTTTCAAAAATGTATTCATACACATTTAGAAAAATACAATGTACAATCACAACCAGTACAACACACATTACAAAAAATACAGAAAAAACAAACGATAACAACAATCAGACAAAACTATGGAAAAATAACCCCTCCCACCCCCAGATCCGGACCATCCTTGTATTATTGCTCATTCAATCTATTATAGCATGCTAACAAATGGTACTTACTTTATTTGTACAGATCTGCATGGGAGACGATGGCGCGATGCAGAGCGCTGTCTGTGATTGTGCACGGGGGATGTACAAATGCAGCCACGCTGCAGCATTGGCAATATGTGCCATGTGGCAGATCAGCTCCACAGATGTTGAGTGCCAGTGGAGGAAGCCTGGCACTTCCAAAGTAGTCCAGCCGGTGTCTCAACTTTACCAACAGTGAGAGGAGACATACAACCCACTGGCCAGAGACATCGCCACTCAGGATGTAGACTGGTTCAGGTCTGCACTGAGGGGCGCACAGTGTGGCATGGCATGGCTTTTGTCACCTGAGCCAGAGCCGCGGCCTCAACATCAGGCCATTGTCACCGTGCCGGAGCTGGTGAAGGGGCATGGGGGTCGGGGGCTTGAGGCAATTCTTGCCTCAATGCGACTGAGCAGAGACCAGCAAGCTGCCATCCAGACAGCCACCGGAGGACAGCGGACAAATCCTCTGGCAGTTACACAGGCGGGGCAGGTTGACAGCCAGCAAGTTTGGTGCTGTGCTGCGGTTGGGACTTTCATCCACTCCATGCGCGTCCCTCATGAAGACGGTGCTCGGGGGGGTACAACTTGGACGGAGTCATGGCTGTCAACTGGGGGGTTGTAAACGAGGCCGAAGGGGTGAAGGCTTTTGTGCAGGCCTATCAGGAGACAGTGTTCGAGTCTGGTCTCTTTGTGAGTGAGTCGGTGTTTTGGGAGCATCCCCCGATGGACTTGTGCAGCCATCTGCCCTGCTGGAGGTGAAGTGTCCACCATCATTATATAGGATATATATATATATATGTTTGTATACATATCTGTAAATTGTATAATTTTATTTGATTTAAACGTCTTTTTGATCTCTCTGTCTATAAACACAAACTGAGTAAGATTGACAATAAAGTTGACTTTGAAAAATATATATATTCTTTATGAAAATAGTTGACTGTTGGAGAAATTAATCCAAATGAAACGTTGGACTGAACTACAACTATGCCTTTAAATCTCTACGGACTGTTTTTCAGTGGGATGGCAAGTTCCTATCTTTAAACATTTATTAGTTTTTTCTCAGAACAGATTTGATTTTCTGAAGTTAATTTAACTTAACCATGTAAGGTCATTATTAAAAAGGTACAATCAATTTGTTTAGGGTTGAATAAAATAATGATAAACATTTCATTTGAATAATTTACTGACAGAATAAGAAACTCAATGATGCTCTACTCACCTGTTCCTTTTTATAAAGTGAAACAGTTGAAACGATAGATTTTAGTAAACTTAAAAACAACCTTCTCCAAAAGCTATCAAGGAATATACCGAATACTTGTTTTAGAACTTTATTACATATTTTTATATAAATAGTTTGAGTGATCCATAATTGACAGAAGCTTGTGTTTACACTGACCTGTTACTCATATATTAATGTCTTTTGTAACTTCTTTAACCACTACTCACTCATTTCTTTCATTCATCACGGTTCAGTAAACTAAGTGATACATGCACCAGTTTAATAATTATAATAACGTAGGATTGCAACTCTTTGAAACTGTAGGTGGCTCTTAAAAGAGCCGTTGTGTTTGGGTGTGCTGGTCTCAGGTCAGTTTAAGCCCTCTCTCGCGGATGCAGCGGGCCAGCTGGATGTCCTTGGGCATGATGGCGACCCTCTTTGCTTAGTTCATCTTACTGGGGGGGCAGCTACATGGATGTCGGTGCAGTCTAGGGGTTTCACCAACTAATCGACTGATCGACTAGTCGACTACCTTTACCACTAGTCGGCGCTGTAGGCCCTAGTCAACTAGTTGTGAAAAAAATGGAGGTAAACGAGGTGCTTCAAAATGCTCCAAAACTTGTCCGACATTCTTATGTATGGCAGTACTTCAACAAAGATGTAACCAACTCCACAGTGAAGTGTCAGTTGTGTACAGCTGTACTGAAGTACAACACAAATACATCTGCTATGCGCAACCATCTGAAGATTGAGACACCCGCTGCCGACAGCTAGCACTAGCAGTAATGCTAGCACCAGTGAGCAACGGACCGGCGTCAGCACAGGACGGAGGCAGACGAGCAGCAAAATAAAACGGGTCTACAGTAATGCGGATGATGAGCTACGGGATTACTGCCAGCGGACACTGCATATCCCCACAATGAATAACCCACTGGAGTGGTGGGCAGAAAACGCGCACTGCGTCCCCCGTTTAGCCAAGCTTTCGAGGAGCTGGCTATTCCAGCCACAGGCACCCCGAGTGAGAGGGTTTTTTCCCTGGCAGGCAACACTGTCACCCGAAAGCGGTCAAGCCTCCTTTCCTCACATGTCGATGCATTGGTGTTCCTCAACGCAAACCAAAAATCTGGAAAGGTGGACGTTATCGTGGAGGACAGCGAGTAAAGTGTTGCGCACTGGTTTTTTGCTGTCGATTTTGGTGAGTCCCAGTTACTTGTTTGTTAATTAATTAAACATTTGGACTACCTATGTTGCAAATGTATTATCTTTTCAATTTACACACGGCATCTATTGCACGTCTGTCCGTCCTGGGAGAGGGATCCCTCTCTCTGTTGCTCTCCCTGAGGTTTCTCCCATTTTTCCCTTTAAACTGGGTTTTCTTTGGAAGTTTTTCCTTGTACGATGTGAGGGTCTAAGGACAGAGGGTGTCGTATTGTCATACTGATATTCTGTACACACTGTGAAGACCACTGAGACAAATGTAACATTTGTGATATTGGGCTATATAAATAAACATTGATTGATTGATTGAATTACTAAGTCCAGTTACTGTTTGTTATTTACTCAGCCATGTAACACAGATTAAATTGCAGTGTTTAATGTAACTGTATGAGTTCCAATATAAAATACAGTTGTACACCTCTCTTTGTGTGTCTTTATTATGACGTAACGACTTGTCGACTAGTCGACTGTTATTTTGAAAAACGTGTCGACTAGTAAATATTGGTAGCTGTGAAACCCCTAGTGCAGTCCACAATCATTGTGCAGTTGAAGGCAGAATGAATTTATTATTGACTCCGAATGAAGCACAACTTCATGTCATACATTGACTTTATTTGTAATTGTGTAAAAACATATGAGCATTGATTAGCAAGCAGGACCTGCAGGAACAGAGCACGGTGATGGATGGAGCTGGGAAGAGAGAAGAATAAAGAAAACAGATCAATTTTATTATCGGATATTAAAAATTCTATTTCAAAACAAGTTGCCGCTCCTACAGTTTTCTAGTATGTAAAGATGATTTCACATGACCTATGCAAAATATCACACTCAATACATGTGTGTCTCTGGGGGGTGCATTGTGCCTTTGATGTATATAAATAATATACCATAACCAAATACTATTACGTACAGTAGAAATCAGGTTGCCAGAGCAGGTCAGTCCAGTGTGCATGTTCCTCAGGGTCTCAGCAGTTACAGGTGAGGTAAAGAAAATAAAAGAGAAAAAGGTCAGTAACAACACTTTAAAGTAACAACACTTTGAATAATTATCTCTTTAATAATTTTCTATCAGTAATCACTCAACTACTGTCTTTCCAACAAACAGATTGACTCACTATCATCACAATGAAACACGTCCAGAAGAATGTCATGCAAAGCTGCCTGCCTGCCTTCCTTCGACTCTCCCTGAACTGCCTGATCTTTTAATGTTCAATGTTAACCATTTGAGCAGATAGCATTAAGTAGAAAAGATCGCCGATGCTAATGTGCCGTTAGCCTACCTCCCGCCCCCTTAGCACCTGGTGGAGGGGGCGATAGGCTACTCTTCAAATGTTTCACAAAATACTTACCATCATGACTACTCTTACTGTTTAACATTTGGGTTTACTTCATGTTAAGGCTAATACAAATAACAAAGCTAAGTAATGTGATGCTAACTAACGTGCTCGCTACTACAGTAGCTATGTAGCTAACTTGACTATGTTCCATGCAAAACATGTATATTACCTGATATGTTTGGTCCAACGACTCCTGGTCCTTTCATCAGACGGGAAGCGATAGAACGAGCAAGTGGTATGATCACTTTTGTGATTCCAACCTGGTACAAAGCACACAGGCATCTTGTAAAAGTGAATTTATTGGAGCAATCTCTTATATTTATTGGAGGGAATAAATCAGTTATGAGATATTCTTCTTCTTCTTTGCTTTAATTGCGAGTCGCAACCAGTCTTGGAGCATTATCGCCTATGACATCACTTACGCGACCCAGATTGGGATTTGGGATTTGTAGTCTTTCTAGTTGCGTATTTTTCATAGTCTTATATCTCAACAGTTTTACGACAAACTGTGACTTTTTTTACATGGAAATGATTGTTTAAGATTGACAAACATCATATGTGTCATTCGTGGCACAATTCAAACGGGATCAAAAGATACGTTTTCTCTCTCCATTGAATTCAATGTATAATTTTTCGCTTCCGGGGTCCCATGGACCGGAAGTAGATGGGCGTGACTTCGCCTCTCTATGGCACATGATGACAAAATGGCCCAACTTTTGAGAGAGCGAAACGTCACAGATTACCCGGCATGCCTGAGACGTATGGAATGCCATTTAAGCCAAAATTAAATAAATAAATACATAAATAATTAAATAAATACATATATATATATATATATAAATATGCCTATGAAATACAATTCTGAAATAAATAAATGAGGCAATAAATATGTACATTTAAATACACATTTATTTATTTCATGGGACTTTTATTTCATAATGACACATTTATTTATTTCAAGAGACTTGTATTTCATAATGACACATTTATTTATTTCAAGAGACTCGTATTTCATAATGACATATTTATTTATTTCAGATGACTTGTATTTCATAATGACGCATTTATTTATTTCAGGTGACTTGTATTTCATGATGAGACATTTCCATTCCTTATATGCAAATGGTGGGGCATGGTTAGCTCACAGATCCAGACCAAAGCAACAGCACCACACCACTGACTCAATAGCTTTTTTTTCACACTCCAGTACTCTTAAGTGGTTTGCAAACTGCCAATAAACCAAACCAGTTCAAGAACCATTCTTGTTCTTTTCTGGTGCTTAACTGGTTCAGCTGCAGATCGGGTAGTGACACTGGCCATTGGCCTAATCATATCACCTGTGTTGGCTTTATGTTTTTGGTCAAACATTTGTTTGCTTCACATTTGCATTGATTTAATCAATAATTTTTCTGATTTAATTTAATAAAAATAATTATAATAATTTTCGGGGGAAAAAAAACAAACATATTTCTTGGGGGTGCTTAGGGGGTGCTTTGGCAATCCCGGGGGGGTGCTTCAGCCCCTAGCTCCCCCCTGGCGCCGCCCCTGCCAGCAAACATCCACTGATAAATTGCGATGTTAACAACCTCATGATAACCTCATATGTTTTAACTTAGGATCATACCTGTGTTTAGTCTAGAAAAAGGTAAATGTGTGCATTTTATTATAAAGTTGTGTATATTTACAGACTGTTGCAAAAACTAAGAAGCTTATAAACATCAGGTTTAAAACTAAAAGAGCTTTACAAAAAAGTAGCACAATGAAAGATGTTTGGAGTTTTATTTGAGTTATTAATTTACATTATTTGTCAAAGAGATGGTGATTTGAAACCGTTGTTAGATACAGTTACGGCATTTCCTGTTTCTGCCGGAGAGAGGGGGAGGCCGTCCTAAAGCTTGCTGCTGTATTTACTCCCTCCATCTGACAGGAGGGAGCCTCGTTGAGCTGCGAGTGTGGCTACAGACGGAGTTCACTCCATCACGGAGGGGTAGGGTCGAGGGAGTGGTTTGGGATTGGGCCAGAGTTTCACGAGCAGAAGAGCAGGAATTGCTCGCGAGAGCGCAGGAGACCAAGGAGAGCTCATGTAGATGTTGCACATGCTCAAGGCATGTTTCTCCCAACTTGATCTCACCAGAATGCGTGACTCCACCACGACTTCTTAACACCACAATGCGTGGTGGAGTCACAAACTTTGTTACATTTACGTGTCGGCACCACGCAAACAACCCCAATGTAAAGTGAATGAGGCTCCTTTGTCGTGGTGCACACACGCATTTCTACAACGTCCCGCAGTGAGCTTTTATTCTATAAAAGTTTTTTTAAATCTACTTTATAGCTTGTAGTAACTCACGGGAGGCTTCTTTTATTTTATTTGTATTCATAATAATTTGAATTTTTCGTCAGAATGTAAAAATTACATTAGTTACGAATTTGTGTTCTCAAAAAACAGTGCATTGTGTGTAATGCAACTGTGATTTTTATTAAATTAGTTAGTTTTTAAGGAAGGCCATTAGTTAACGTTATTTAAAAGATAATGATCATGTCCCCTGTATTGTATTACGAGCGTCCATTCCCATTGGATAACGGAGAATTTTACACCCGGAAGTAAGTATTCTCCTTACTGTCGATTGATTTTACAGTGATATCTGCACTACTCATGGACTAAAAAACACTAGATTATCCTTGTTAATTACACAACATTGATTGGTTTGAATTGTGTGCAATGCTTTTGTATTTTCCCCCTTCGATTCGGAGAAACAAATGTTTTTTCGAGTTTTTTCCGAGTTTTTTCGAGTTTTAGGATGGCCGAAGACACTACACTACCCAGAATCCTCAGCTATCGTTTGGGACTACACCATGTGCTTAGCTTGACAAACCCGTGATCAGTCCTCAACCTCTGTGATTGGATGTTGGAGTGGCAGTGTGCGAAGTTTACACAGAGCGTCAAAAAGGACTTTGACATGGAATGAAACCCATCGACGGCACATTATTCAAAACAGGAATCGAACGTGTCCTACCCCCCCCCCCCCCCTTAGGTCACAGGCTCCTCCAACAGTGCTACGCAATAAAACAGATAGGCCTACAGAAAAAATAGTGAAATAGTGCAATAAGAGTCTACAAGTGATTGGAATATGATATATTAGATAAATAATTTCTAAGTAGCAGCCAGATGAATGTTATGGATGTTGTTTCTAAGTTCAGGTGTTTAATAATCGTATAGCCTGTGGGATGAAGCTGTCTCTGTGTCTGGTGGTTTTAGTCCGGATGCTGCGGTACCGCCTGCCAGACGGCAGCAGACAGAACAGTTTGTGGCTGGGGTGATGGGGTGTTTTATAATCCTGAGGGCTTTCTTTAAGGTTAACCTGGTATTTTACTCCACTACATTTATTTTAGTTACTTTACAGATTTGGATTAATAATGTGAAATATAAACAACCCTTAAATCAGACTTTATTCACCTGAGTGAAATTCAGTGAAGGTGATTGTCAAGTGCCAACAATCAGGAGAGATATTTGATAGTTGGTGCTTGAGAAGACTAAATATGTATCTGCAGATCCGTTTAAAGCATATTCATTACTTGTTATTCTCTAATAGTTAATTAAAGACTGTATATAATTGCTATTTTGCACATCCCTTTCAAGATTTCAAGATTTTCTAAGGTTTATTGACATATCATATACACAACAGTGTAGTTATGCAATGAATGAAAAACTTGGGTCACAGGTTCCTCAACAGTGCATTACAAGACATCTATCAATATGTGTGTATACTTCCACCATTACACTGTTGTATTCTGCACATTTCTTATACTATCTACATACATAAGATTAGAATTAATGTGTATAATATCAGTTAAAATAAGTGCTTCAACATAGTTAACATTGCAGGAAAGTTGATTGTCAAGTTCCAAAACAAACCATGCAATTTAGACGTTGTCAGGCTTAATATTTATCTGTAGATAGATACCCCAAAGCTTTTTTCCTATTTAAAAGAAGACCTTAACCTAAAGTATTCTTTAATGTTTAAATAAAGCCTTATTAGTTAGCACATCCTCCTATCAGGCTCTAAACTGTTTTATTCTAGATATCATTTGAGTATCTTCTTGATATTTTCTATTCTATATTTATATCATTGACCTTCTACTTTCCCATTATTTTGTATGTACTCTTAATATTTAAATGTTTTCATAAAATATAACACATTCAAAAGTGCTTTACAAAAATGAAAGACATTAAGAAAAAGGCATTTTAAACAGTCGTTAAAAGCAACACAATCTTCCTGCATTGCAAAACCAGTAGGTGGTTTGGGTTAATAGCATAGGTTAAAAAGCTGTCAGGTTTACAGTGTTAACAAAATAAAATATACTGCTGTTTCTGGTTTAGTTTACGACGAATATTATTTTTTTATTGTTTTGATATTTGTAACACAAAAGCGATGGAAAAAACCCATAGAAACCAAAAAAAGATGGTCTTAACATGACCCAGTTGTCTAGTAGTTAATAAAAAACAATAATATCAAAACAAAATATTACTACTAACTTTATTGTGAAATTAAAACAGAACGGTAAAAGAATAGTTTCCGGTCTATTCTGAGCCCGATCTCTGTAGATAAATAAAGAACTACGACACATGTGTAATATTTAATGCAGCCAAACCATTTATTACAATGCATTCATGTGATGACTTTTAAAGAGTAAAGCAAGCACTGCTGAATAAAGTATGATTTTCTCTTTTACGAAACCTTTTTTCATATGGAATGCAGTTGGAGGTCAACCAATCAAAGAGCTTGAGGACTGATCACGGGGTTTGTCAAGCTAAGCACATGGTGTAGTCCAAAATGATAGCTGAGGATTCTGGATAGGGTTCTGCCATCCAAAAACTCAGAACAAATCGTTGTTTCTCCGAATTGAAGGGGGAAAATACAAAATCATTGTACACAATTCAAACCAATCAATGTTGTGTAATTAACAAGGATAATCTGGTGTTTTTTAGTCGATGAGTAGTTCAGATATCACTGTAAAATCAATCGACAGTAAGGAGAATACTTTAAGGAGAACTAATTTAATAAAAATCACAGTTGCATTACACACAATGCACTGTTTTTTGAGAACAACAATTCGTAACTAATGTAATTTTTACATTCTGACGAAACATTTAAATTATTATGAATACAAATAAAATAAAAGAAGCCTCCCGTGAGTTACTACAAGCTATAAAGTAGATTTAAAAAAACGTTTTATAGAATAAAAACTCACTGCGGGACGTTGTAGAAATGCGTGTGTGCACCCCGACAAAGGAGCCTCATTCACTTTACATTGGGGTTGTTTGCGTGGTGCCGACACGTAAATGTAACAAAGTTCGTGACTCCACCACGCATTGTGGTGTTAAGGAGTCGTGGTGGAGTCACGCATTCTGGTGAGATCAGGTTGGTTTCTCCCCTGCAGGCTTCAATATTGCTCTCGCGTGAATATAAATATACATAAAATAATATACGTCCGCGGCTGCTTGACTTGTGCTCGCGTGGATCTCATATGCCCTCGCACTTTATGACAGATTTGCCGCCATAGATCTCTACCTGACCGGACTCAACGCTGTGTGTGTCCGTCAGGAAACACGCTGTTTACAAGTAGTTCCAGCAAACATCCACTGATCAATTGCGATGTTAACAACCTCATGATAACCTCATATTTTTTTAACTTAGGATCATATTCCTGTGTTTAGTCTAGAAAAAGATAAATGTGTGCATTTTATTATAAAGTTGTGTATATTTACAGACTGTTGCAAAAACTAAGAAGCTTATAAACATCAGGTTTAAAACTAAAAGAGCTTTACAAAACACAATTAAAGATGTTTGGAGCTTTATTTGAGTTATTAATTTTAAAAAATGTGTCAAAGAGATGCTGATTTGAAACCGTTGTTACATACAGTTACGGCATTTCCTGTTTCTGCTGGAGAGAGGGGATTTTGTCCCAAAGCTTGCCGTTGTATTTACTCCCTCCATCTGACAGGAGGGAGCCTCGTTGAGCTGCGAGTGTCACTACACGGAGTTCACTCCGACACGGAGGGGGAGTGTATAGGGGTAGGGTGTAGGGCGTGGTTTGGGATTGGGCCTTAAGGCCCTGACACAACAAGCAGTCACCAGAGAACTCGCAGACACCTATTGTTGTGTCACCGTGTTCTCCTGCGTCTTGGCCATGTGTCGCACTGGAACACACCCCAAAGACTTCAGCCGAACACGTACGAACTGCGCATGCATGAGTGGCAATAACTCTCCTTACCAGCAGGCGGCGGAAGTGTGTATTCGTCATTCAAAAAAGGCAACAACCGGAAGACAGAGAAGAAGAACAGACTGCGTGATCTAAACAAATAGCGTGTGTGTTCCATTTTCACTCTCGTCCATCGAAAACATGTTCCGTGCGGTACTGGAGCTATCAGCCATTGGAGTGTTGCTTGTGGAAGATATTCTCAAGCAACCGTTTCGCTTCTCATGCACTGATTCGCTAGCTGAACAGCCAATCAGAGTGATTTCTTTGTCCGACCGCCTGTGGCCGACGCACGGCCGTTTCAACATGTTGAATCGGCCGTGCGTCGGCCATGAAAGGCCAAATAAGGCGTGTCACGGCCGACGTTGTGGGACACACCAAATTGAGTTTGGGCGACAGGGCACGCTTCGTCGTCCGACTAACGAAAACGGCCGATTTCGGCCTGGTGTGTCAGGGCCTTTAGTCTGAGTAACTCTAAAATGGTATTGTTCTCCAGTGAAGCTGCGGGTCGAAGTGAAAGGGCATTTGGACAGGATGAATATAACCATGAACAGGTTTTGAATAGTGCTTTGGTTATTGTTGTCGCTTTCTTTTATAAGAAAGTTGTTTTGGTTTGTTGTTAGTCTGCTTTGTAAATTGGCTGGTGAGCCATCTTCATCTCTGAGTAATTAACTATATCTTCTAATTTTGCAGTTTCTTCTCTCTTTTACTCCCGGTTATTTTGATATGCACGCTACACTTCCTTTTGTTCACCTAATTTATAAGGGATTGTAACACTATTCATAGAAGTCCTCAGAAGACTTGACTTTGGAGTCCTAAATGGTCAGGGAGGGTGTAGTGATTTTATTCAAGTTGTATGATCATTTAGATAATATGAAAATAACCACTTTCAACATTTTACAGCTAAATGTCCGTAATGGAAATGGAAATGCATGCAAGTCCTAAATAAAAATCTATAATGCCTGAGTAAATGTAAATAGTTGCTGGTTGTCATGAAGGCAATCATTTACCTGGCTCTCCTCTCTTCTGACAGATTTGCTGCTGCACTGCGTTCCCTCTGCTGATAACCTCATCCCAATACACGGTCGCCGTGGAAACACCACACATGATGGGTGTGTCGATTTTTCACATTCCTTTCCTCTGTCCCTTCATTTGGCAACATTCCTTCTTCCCATCTACTGTACCTGTATTATCCTCCTCCACTAATGCACCAGATGCTCCCCTGTTTCCTGTCTACACAATCATTAATGTGTGTGTGTGTGTGTGTGTGTGTGTGTGTGTGTGTGTGTGTGTGTGTGTGTGTGTGTGTGTGTGTGTGTGTGTGTGTGTGTGTGTGTGTGTGTGTGTGTTTGTGTGTGTGTTTGAGTCCTCCTCCCTCTGTTTCTTGAAATTCATTATTCTTGACATGAGAATAGAGCTTTGACGGATACACATTTCATATTTACATAAAATCAAGACGCATAAAATCAAGACGCTTAGTTGGCTTGATGAACTCAATGTTTCTTTGTGAATAATACTGAAAAGAGGGTATTTTAATGTCATCCTTCAAGAGTCATTATGTGGCTGTTGTCATTAGGACCCTACTTTAGAAAAGTGTCAAATATCAACCAAACAGTATTCTAATCCCAGCAAACTGTTTTAATAAGACAAATCAAACTGTTTTCAAGAACCCCCCCCTGTCTGAAATACTTCCGTATATGCAGGGCCGGCTCTAGACAATTTGAGAATAGAGTATATAAAGAATAAATAAAAAATAAATAAAAAAGATGAATACACTACAGAAACAGAAACTTATTGACATAGGTAATATACATCAAAAAGGCTTCAAATGTATTCAGTATTGTATGAACATGTTTGAATTGGGGGATGGACATCACATCCTCTAATGTTTGAACATTTTAAAGTAAAATGCTTCAATCTGGTGCACTTTGAGCAGAATTACTAGAGACTAGATCTAGGGGGTACAACTCTAAAACACCCATATGAAAAAGATCGGTTTACATTTTAATAACCAAATAAGTATGTGAACATAACCAATAACCTACCATAGCCATTCATATCTTATTTGACCTAGTTAACATTCATTTATTTATTCATATATTTTTATCTATCCAATTTTAAACGATGGTTTACTGTCCTATAGTATACATTGAAAACACCAACACAAATACAAAAACACAAACCACACTTACTTTAGTTAATTCAACAAACAAAGTAGCTTCCACAGAAGGAGTTATAGAACTCTTTTAAAGAACACTTAAGAACACACGTATTGTAATAATAAATACATAAAATAAATGAAAAAATAAAAACAAATAAATAAAAACTATTTATACAAAAAAAGAACAATTACATTTCTGTTTATGAACACACATATTGTAATAATAAATACTTTACTGACTTTTTGACTTAAACACTCAGAATTGCACTCGTCTTGACTTCTTTGCTGCAAAGTCATCAATAACATCCTCATATGACAGCTGACGAGAAACATCATGGTTAATGCTGATGATGGCAAGTCCACTGAAGCGTTCTTGGACCATTGTAGACCTCAGGTAGGTTTTAATTATCTTCAGCTTTGAGAAGCTTCTTTCTGCAGAAGCCACTGTCACTGGCATAGTGACTGTGATCCTGAGCGCCACCCACATATTAGGATAAACCTCCCTCAGGTTCTTCCTTTCCAAGAATACCAACAGTTCCAGGGTGGTCATTGTGGGTGAGGGGAGATTTGGAAAGTTCATCAGCTCCAGTGCCAACTCTTTTCCATCTATGTCTGACTGTCCGCCACAGCTCATGTTGCTCAGTGTTTGACACTGCTTTGTCCGCTCGTTTCTGGACAGTTCGGGGAAGTTGACAAGCACCCCAAACTTTGCCTGAACTTCTTCCAGGTGTTCAAAACGCTCATTGAGGGAAGTGATGCAAACATCAACCACCCTGTTGAAAAATGTCACTTCCATCTTTTTTAGGGCATTGACCATTGGCTCATCAGGTGCTTCATAAGAGAACTGCCTCTTGGTTGACCTCAGCCTCTTCTCCTTGAGGACAGCATCCACTTCCATGTCCTCACACATGTCTTTAGCACTGATCTGAGCAGAGGCAAATCCAGTGGCTCTGTAGTCTTCCAGGGTGGCCTTCGTCTTTCTGAGGAGGTCAACTGCGATGTCAAGTTGCATTGACACAGACTGCATGACCTTACTGACCTGTTTGACTTTACTGAGGATGTCGTACCACACCACAGTGCAAATGGAGAAGTGGTAGGACCCCACTTCCTTAGCCAAAGACTGTGCCTCTATTTTGATCATCATGTCAGTGGCCTTGTCTCTCACCTCCAAAGTGCATCTCGAACATGTACAGCCTGATATCGCACAGCTTCCACACTGTTGACCCGGCTCTCCCACCTGGTTTCAGACCATGATTTCAAGGTAGTGGTGACATGGCTTTTCAAAATGTCCCAGCACTTTGTGGATGCTGAAACAATGTAAAAAGCTTTTGGAGGTAGCCAAAGTATCCAGTGGCATCTAGGGAGCTTTTCGCTGCATCAGCTAACACCAGATTGAGAGTGTGTGCGCCACATGGCACGAATAGTGCCCTCGGGTTTAGTTCAAGTAACCTGGCCTGAACTCCTTTGTTTTTCCCTCGCATGTTGGCACCATTGTCATAAGACTCTCTCCTACAGTCCTCAAAGGGGATGTTCAGTTCTTGGAGCCTGTCCAGGATGAGGGATGACAAACTCTCGCCAGTTGATTCCTCAGCGACAAGGAACCCCATGAAGTGTTCCGTAACTTGTGGCATCTCCTCCATTGTAACAATCCTTAAGATACAGTAACTGATAACTGCTCTGTGTGGTGTGAAGTCCAGAATGATGGAATAATATTTAGCCTTTTTAATTTCTTCAATCATGTGGGCACTGATTCTCTCACCGATACATTCAATGAGTTCATTTTGAATATTTTTTCCGAGATGTGTGGTATGGCTTGCACCCCTTATGACTTTAGCAACGTGTTCTTTCATTACAGGGTCAAACATTGCCATCAGCTCCACTTCTATAAGGAAGTTGCCATTGTTTGGTTTGTTGAGTGTGTCCAACCCAGTCTCACAAAAACACGTGTAATAACTACGTTGGTCCACAACGTAGGACGTAGTATTTCTACAAAAACGCCTCTGAAATTGTAAGATCCCTACATTTTTTTTCACCATTCATTCCAATGGCTGGCGTCCATGTCACGTGATCTTCAAATTTCTCCCTGCAGAAAACAAAAACATGGCCGACATTCGTTTTATTCTCGGTGGAAAATGCCTATTTTAAGGTTAGTTTGGCCATTAAAATGCGTTTTGATGTCATTTGATGCGAGAAATATGAGTTGTTATTTCAGATTATGTGTGCAGTGGATGTACATGATCTTTAGTTTGCTAGTTATTACGAAGATTACTTCAGGAAATTGTGTCCATTCAACGTTTTCATTGTGGTTGCTAGGGACGCTGCTATCGATATTATTTCTGTTATGTTGTGTAACTGTTTAATGGTGTTATCTTTATTGCTACCCCCTTCCCCGTCAATGTACAGTGTTGGTCCACAGCGCAAACGTATTAGTTTAACAAAATCCACATCTAAAATTGTGTGAATAAAAATGGCGTATGCCACAATAGGATAGCAACAAGTAGTCAAGATAATCAGTTTAGCTTTGGTTGCTATGCATAACTGCGGTTAACTCAGCCGTCTCTCGCGTTCGCTTAGTCAAATCAGCAGCTATTCATTTTTGAGTGCGCAATGAATAGCACCTTTACGGTAATCGCTGTACAAGAGTAAAATAATGCATGGTTTTTTTCTGCTTTATTTGCAATACAAGTCATTTGTACCATAAGTTCTTAATAAAACTGACACTGTTTGACTCAGTCCTAGTTTGACTGCTACAATAAAATGAAGTTTTTACTGTGTACTTTTTGGGTACTACTCTCTCAAAGTCCCCTCCTGAGAACAAAATCATGCCACTTCTGCTTCCACCTTATTTTCATTTAGTAATTTGCCTTATTTTTATTCAGTAGTCCTTCTCCTCCTTTTTCTTCCTCTTCTCGAGTAGTCAGTGTGGTGCTGTTGCTTTGGTCTGGGTCTCTGGATCTGTGAGCTAACCACGCCCCGTTCATTTGCATATAAGGAATGGAAATCAGTCATGAAATACAAGTCACCTGAAATAAATAAATGTCTCATTATGAAATACAAGTCGCTTGAAATAAATAAATGTGTCATTATGAAAAAAATGTGTATTTAAATGTACATGTATACATATGTATTGCCTCATTTATTTATTTCAGAATTTATTTCATAGGCATATTTATATATATATGTATTTATTTAATTATTTATCTATTTATTTATTTATTTAATTTTGGCTTAAATGGCATTCCATACGTTTGATGCGCAAATGCGGCGCACCCTTATGCCCTTATGCGGATATATGCGCATAAGAGTCCGGTGTGCGAGGAAAATGATGCTAAATTTCAGGAGAATATTGAAGATGTGATTGGTTGTTCCACACTCCGTTTCTCACGAGACCAGCGCGCTGCTGTTTACATTAGTGTGGACTGGACCGACTGAAACTGACGGCAAGGTTAATTATTGTGGAAGGATGGACCCCCATCCTGCATCAAAAAGGCAGCGAAATGTGCTAAAATCACTGATTTATTCAGAACCCCCGTATAGAATGACGAAGCAGAAAGTAAGTGAGCGAACATTATTATGAGCCACATTTCTTTCTATATTGTAGCCTGATGTGCACATCGACTGTCAACAAAACAGTTTCTCAGTCCAATGCTAAGTTAGTGGCAGGCCCTTAATGTTACTCAAGGCAAATATATGTAATATAACCGTAACTGCAGCTAACTGTGGGGCTACACACCCCTCATACTGTGAGTGAATAACTTGAGATGGTTATGTTGTCTAAAGGGGAGACAATCATTATGTTATTAGGCCATGCAAATACAGGGTCAACTTAGTGATCAAATAAGTGTTGCATAATATATGTCCTTGAATAATGTTATTTCATAAATAGTTGTTAATGTAATGATTACATTGTCTCCTTATTCAGTTCCACTATCAGATGATGCTGATGGTGATGGCCCTTAGGGAGCGATGCAGGCAGAGCTCAGTGGACAGAACTGGCAGGTACAGAGGAAACTGTTTCAATAGGCTATGACTGACACTGAACAAAACCAAAGGAAATGTAATGACAACAGTATAAGCAAGCTATGTTCATGTTCTCTCAATACATTAGTTATTAATCAGAGTTTAATCCATCCCAATATTCAGTACCAGCAGATGCTGAGGAGGTTGACAAGACAAGTCAAGATTCAGGGTCCAGCACAAGGGAAATTGCAACTGAGTAGGGCAGCAACGTTGTAGATATTGACGATACATCCAGAAAAACGCCCCCAAAACAAACTGATAGTGGCCTGGCTGGGTGTATAATTCATGACCTGACCTATGGTCTCAGTCCGGCCCTGCTGACACATCACCCATACACTATACACACATTACTGATTAAACTGATATCACAATTGAGTTACACTCTTTAAATAAATATACTGTAATTGGAAAAGAATCGTGTGTGGTGTCCTTGTTTTGTCCGTCCTTGATCCAGGGCTCCCTATTGTTGTATGTAGGTTATTCTTGGTTTTAGAATGAATTCAGTAATGATGTGTGTAACACAAACATAATAAATAATTGGATAGTGTTTCTCAAATGAAGGGGGAAAATAATGAAATGAAGTGATGTATTAAGACTCAGTGCGAGTTATTACTTTCTCCCTTTACTTGGCATTCTTCAAAAATACAAAGACATTGCAGCACATCGTTTCAGGTCTTTGCACAGCCTTTCTCAGCAGTAGAGTAATGTGTTGGCAAACCTTTGTTTCCTCCTGACAGCACACTTAAAGGTATACTCAATTCAATTCAATAGCTTTATTAGCATGACCTCAGTTACATATAGTATTGCCAAAGCTCTGTATAGTTGCAACATCTATACAAAATATATATACAATATATATACTCCCCCTTGTGGCCAAAGGGGGACAACACTTTTGTCTTCATATGCTCGAGTGCAGCAAAATGTAGCACAGTGACTATTTTGTCAACTAAACATCATAAAACAATACATATTTTAGTAAACGGGACATTATAATCTCCGCACATTAACTCTATATTTGCCTCTGCCATGGTGCCAAAATTAAATAAAATAAAAATAAACAATATATAGGGGTTGCTTCTTCTCTGAACTTCTGTATACTGCATCCCTCCATATCAAATAAACCATAAACAAATATATAAAGTCGTGTTCACTGCAGCGATCTATTTCACACACAAAACTATATGAACACTTGGTGATATACAGTGGCGTTTTCTCCTGGAGACCAAGGGAAGACAGGCTTCTCCTGTTTTTTTAGCCTTTGTTAACATTTTGATAATTAAAAATATATATTCTTGTCTGTGGTTGTTTTTGCGTTCAGGGCATACAAGAGGTGTAACATTATTTTAATACCAAAACTATATTGAAATAGAGTCTAGCTTGAACAGCAACTAAGTAGCTGTAACATTACTGGGTTATTTGGTGATAACTACGTAACTAAGTAAAGTAACTTCAGACGCAGACGTCACCTAGCTTCTCAGACGACAGTGTCACGTTACTTCTCTCGCGGCATAGTTCACGGCATGGTAGGCGATAGGGGTGTAACGGTACACGTACCGTACCGAAATTATTCGGTACGGGCCCTTCGGTTCGGTACACGTGTGTACCGAAGTGTACCGAATGAATATAACGTTAAACGTAAAAAAATTGAGAACGTGAACAACTTCTTGGAAGTAATCTCAGGTGCTGCGTCGCAGCATTCAGAGTAATTTGCTCCCATTGTGTTCAACGTGTCAGAGCGAGCAAGTCATTTCATTGGACGAGCTGGTCAGAGGGATGCGTTCAAATGTAGTCAGTAATTTGTGGAACTCTCGAAATGGCGAACGCAGATAAAGTTGAGCTCGAAAATCCTCCAGCATCATTGAAGTCTCCGGTTTGGGAACATTTTGGTTTTGCAGTTACGTACAAGGATGACGGACAAAGACAGGTGGACCGAACCAAAGCTGTTTGTCGGCATTGTTCAACTAAAATTGGTTACGCGGCTGGCAATACATCAAACTTGCACACTCATTTGAAAAGGCATCACCCGAACGTGAATATCACCGGTACCAAAATACTGAAGTGCAAACCCAACTCCCACTAGCATTTAAGCCTCCACCACTCGCAAAAACTTCAGACCGAGCCAAAGCTATTACAAACGGCAAATATCCTTATGTTGCCATGTTAGCAAAGCGCTACCTGGCTGTATCTGCTACTACCTCTGTCCCTAGCGAGAGGGTGTTCTCCACAGCAGGAGACATTGTTAGTGCCAGCAGATCTGCCCTTTCGGCAAGCAATGAGGACAAGTTCATCTTTCTTTAAAAAAACATGAAATGACAAGCAAGTCCTAATGTCAAACTGGCTGCTTAGGTACTAGTACAGTACAAATACAGATTATTTCAGTTCATCGAAAAGCTGCACCTTAATGTTTATTTTATTATATTTTATATTTATTAGAGTGAATATTCATAGTTTAATAATAATTAAAAACCCAAAACTAATATGTTGTGTTTTGTGAGTACTAGTACAGTAAAGTTCAAATACAGATTATTTCAGTTCATCGAAATGCTGCACCTTAATGTTTATTTTATTATATTTTGTATTTTTTTGAGTGAATACATTATTCACAGTTTAATAATAATTAAAAAAAAATATGTTATGTTTTGTGATAATTTGTTCTGCTGTACCGAAAACGTACCGAACCGAACCGTGACCTAAAAACCGAGGTACGTACCGAACCGAAATGTTTGTGAACCGTTACACCCCTAGTAGGCGACGATCGACACGATTGGTTGCTCAGTGAGTTCGTTCTTTGGCACAAATCACACCTCATAGACTACCTGAACATGGGTCGACTGAAGAGTCTCGTCATGCCTGCCTACAAGCAGTAGCGCTAAGCAAAGTGACTAGAAGGCAACCACACACTTATAAAAAAAAAACACACTTTATAAAGTCAGGCAACACTAACCAGGCTTCGTGTGATTCTGTTTATTTGTACCTCACTTTGACCATCCGTTCGCTGTTATTGATCATTGTGGAGAGCAGGCAAACATTTTGTTTTGTATTATAGCAGCTATCGGATGGAATCAATACATGGGCTGCACAGGTTGTGCTGTCGGACTATCACAAGTAGAATCATAATGAAAAATACGCCGGTAAAATGTGCCTGTAGAAAACGGATTATGCCACAATAGGATAGCAATATCAAGTAGTCAGTTTAGCTTCGATTGCTATGCTAACATCACCCATTTTATACCAGAGAAACTTTCATAACAGCGTTGTGATGCCAAACAGCGTGACACGCAAAACACAAATGGACAGAACCAAAGAAAATGTAGAGGGGTGCAGTGTTTAAAAAAACACCTAAAACAATTATAATCTGGGGGGTGCCTAAAAAACTACAAACATATACTTATAAAAAAAAACATATAGCCTATATGGCGTGCACCCCCTGCGCTCCCTCTACAGTTTAGCGCTCTAGGCGAACATCTATAACGCCAGTGCGGCGGGCCGGCCCTGCGTATATGCACTGCCATCAAACAGCGTGTTCCTGCGCTTGTGATATTTGCACATATTTAAATGAGTTGATATGCATTTGGTGCAAAATAGTCCCCTTTCTGTTCAAATGAGCCTCATTGCAAAAACACTCCAACTCATGGAGAGCCTGGTATAGGCCTACTCCATCAGTTTGAGGTGCAGTGACAGGAGGCCAGTTGTGTTGTGAACAATAAAGGAGTAGATGTCGGTTATTGCTGCCTTTCCCTTTTTTATGCACACTGGCCTTTTGAATCTCTTCTTAATCTCTCCATCTCATGTCTCCAGTGGGCATCAGTTATCGGCTCCAGGTCTCTGACACACACACACACACACACACACACACACACACACACACACACACACACACACACACACACACACACACACACACACACACACACACACACACACACACACACACACACACACACACACACACACACACACACACACACACACACACACACACACACACACACACACACACACACACACACACAGAGAAGGCCCGGACAGGTGCACAGGACCTACAATGTTCACACTTTTGTTAGCCCTGAACACCCTGTCATGTAAATGTGTACAGTGGGTGGTCATTGAAAATGTGTTCTGACATATGTTCTTCACAGAAAATGAGCCAAGGCCATTGAGTGTGAGTTTGAAAAAATAATTTATCATAAAACATTTTTAGCCAAAAGGGGTCCCACAGACCCGAATACCATACAAGGTCCAAGAGACAAGCAGTTGTGCCAAAATCTGCAGATCTTCAAATGTTCAGTGTTGCCTTTTACATGTTTATAATTTAATTGTAAATTGTAAAGCTAATAATAAGTTCTTGTTGTAATATTTCATGTGTGTAAGATTTTTATTGTTTGTGTTTTATTTTTAAATCGAAGCTCACGTCTCATTGTGCTGTTCTCACGTGAGTTAGAGAGACAAGACAGCGAAAGTAAGATGCATGGCAGTTTACAGCTCCGTTAGTAAAAGTTTAAGTTTATGCTATTTAAGTAATAAGGACTGAAGAATACTTCCTTCTGTTTTCAGGGCATGCAGCCAACGAGTTATGTTGTTTTGTTTGTATTTATTTTACAGTTAATGACTTTGCTAAAAGTCATCATTGTGAGTGTAACATGATCCTATGTTCTGTCATTTATACTGTTTCTTAATGTTTAATTTTCACAGTGGATTGGAAGAGGTATGAACTCGAATGAGAAAGCCTGCCTGTGTCTGTGCTCCCAGGGAATTACAGTCCACGTCATGCTGGCTCGATCTCCAGTGGATTGCAGAGCCGACGTTAGGATGGCCCACTTTACAGCAGAAATAAACATCTTACAGTCCGAACAAGTAAACAGTTTTGGCCTCTAGCTAATTTCCCCGTTCATGACAGCTATACAGGTAACACTCCCATTTCATTCGTTCCTGTCTAAAACACTTGAACGCGCTGTCTTTAAACAACTCTCCTGTTATCTCCATCAGAACAACCTTCTGGATCCGCACCAGTCTGGTTTCAAGGCAGGTCACTCCATAGAAACTGCCCTCCTTGCTGTCACTGAGGAACTGCACACGGCTAAAGCAGCCTCCCTCTCCTCTGTCATCATCCTGTTGGACCTGTCTGCTGCATTCGACACGGTGAACCATCAGATCCTCCTTCGCACTCTCCAAGAACTTGGAGTTTCAGGCTCTGCACTTTCCCTCCTCACCTCATACCTCAAAGACCGCACCTACAGGGTCACTTGGAGAGGGTCCGAGTCCGACCCTTGTCAATTAACTACAGGGGTCCCTCAGGGCTCTGTTCTTGGTCCCCTCCTCTTCTCCCTGTACACAAACTCGCTCGGATCTGTCATTAGCCCGCATGGTTTTTCATACCACTGCTACGCTGACGACACCAAATTAATTCTGTCCTTTCTCCGCTCAGAGACCCAGGTCGTCGCACGCATCTCTGCTTGTCTAGCTGACATCTCTCAGTGGATGTCTGCTCATCACCTCAAGCTCAACCTTGACAAAACTGAACTGCTTTTCCTTCCGGGAAAAGATTGTCCCACTCTTGACCTAACAATCAACATCGGCACCTCTGTTGTTTCCCCGACTCAGACTGCAAGGAATCTGGGCGTGATCCTAGATAACAACCTGTCCTTCACTGCAAACATCGCTGCTACAACCCGCTGCTGCAGATACACGCTCTACAACATCAGGAAGACGTCCCCAGCTGACCCAGAAAGCGATGCAGGTTCTGGTCCAGGCTCTCGTTACCTCACGCCTAGACTACTGCAACTCCCTCCTGGCTGGTCTACCTGCATGTGCCATCCGACCTCTGCAGCTCATCCAGAATGCAGCGCCTCGTCTGGTCTTCAACCTTCCTAAATTCTCCCACACCACACCGCTCCTCCGCTCCCTCCACTGGCTTCCGGTAACTGCTAGAATCCACTTCAAGACAATGGTACTTGCGTACCATGCTGCAAATGGATCTGGCCTTTCCTACATCCAGGACATGGTTAAACCGTACACCCCAGCATGTGCACTCCGCTCTGCATCAACAAAACGGCTCGCTGCACCCTCGCTGTGAAGGGGACCCAAGTTCCCATCAGCAAAAACACGTGGGTTTGCTATCCTGGCTCCAAAATGGTGGAATGAGCTCCCCATTGACATCAGGACAGCAGATAGCTTACACACCTTCCGGCGCAGACTGAAAACTCATCTCTTTCGACTCCACTTCGAGCGATAGAACTATTAACAAAGCACTTATACACTAATAAAGGACTGGCTTATCTAATGCCAGTTGAGTAGCACTTGAAATGTTTTTGCTCTATGAAGCCTGATGTACTTATATGATTCTGTTTTCTTCAAGTTTGTATTTTGTTGGTCGAACGCACTTATTGTAAGTCGCTTTGGATAAAAGCGTCAGCTAAATGCAATGTAATGTAATTTGTATTAAGGTCCCCTATTGTGCAAATTCTGCTTCTTCATTTCTGTTATACATGTGTCCCCTCTGTATAAAGAGCTGAAAATGAGCTGATCAGTTTTTTTGGGTTATGCAACCATTAGCCACTTACCAACCAAGGTCACTTCTCAGAGGGGCGTGGCCAGCAGCAGCTCATTAGCATTTAAAGCTACAGACACAGAATTAGCACTTTTGGAACAGGGCTGAAACAGAGGTTTATGGCATATGGGCTCAGACCTGTCTCAAAATAAATAAATACAGAAGGATTCACAAATGTCATTCAAGATTTATATATAAATGTCTGCATCCACATCAATATTTTCCAATGCGCACACACATTCTTCGTTTTATATAAATGTAAAAAAAAGTGTAATTTCATCAAAAACACCTTTGGAAGTTGCTAAATTCAGGGGCCAGCCCGAAAATTGTACATTAGAAAATAAATATATATATATGAAAAGCGTATTTAAAGAACACGCAATATTAAATCAAATCAAATCAAGTTTTATTTATATAACGATTTTTGGTCGAGCCAAAGTGCTGTACATATAATAAAAATAGCCTACAGTAGAGACACTTTACAGCAAATACACAACACAGATTGTTCAGAATATCAGTATGAGAAAAACGACACCCTCTGTCCTTAGACCCTCACATCGTACAAGGAAAACTTCCAGCGAAAACCCACAGTTTAAGGGGAAAATGGGAGAAACCTCAGGGAGAGCAACAGAGGAGGGATCCCTCTCCCAGGACGGACAGACGTGCAATAGATGCCGTGTGTAAATCGAAGAGATAATACATTTTACAGCATATAGACCAAATGTTAGGAAATGCATGTGTCTGTAATAAGAAGATGAATCCACGAGGATGTCAGCTACAATCCTGAGGGAGCCATCAGGGAAGCAGCATGGCGAGACCCAAGGCAGGACCGCAGAGACAGGTTCAGCCACGACCCGAAGTCCACGACTTAATCCAGAACTCAGGATAGAGGATCCAAGACACAGGACTACAGCAAGAGGATCAGCCTCGACTCCGGATCCCGGCGTAGATATAGATACAAAACAGGAAAAAAGATGTGGCTGGGTTAAATGTAAATAATGAATGAAACAACTCTATTAGACCAATCTACCACCAAAACAGAATCACATGGACATACTGTAGGTTACTATATAATAAGTGTGCACATTTATTTAGTATGGTATCCATGTGGAAATGTTTTATGTGGGGATGGACCTCACATCCTCTAGGGGGGGTCCATTTCAATTTGAGGGCAAAATAAGAGAATACATCTATGGATATATCTCTCAACAGAGAGATAGTTGTGAGTTTGTCTGGGCTCCTGAATCCGTCTTGGAGCCTCTCTCTCTCTCGCCCTCCTCTATTATTTCATACCTGTTTTTATTTATTCTGTTATTTTTTTATAAATGGGGCGAGCTAGTTCAGTTGTTCAGGCAGTCAACTGGAGCACCAATGATACATTAACACGTGACGCACCACGTCCCTCTTACAACCAACCAAACACATTCTCCTAAACATGCCGCTCTATTTAAGCTGCCAGGTCTGCTGCCTCTGCCTCGCTATGCTGCTGCTGCCACTGTGTTCATGTTGCTGCTGCTCGCCTGCCCCCCCACCACCCCAGCTTCCACCTGAAGGCTCGGGGATAGTTATCTAATCATCACTCAATGTTCTTTGTACATCTGTGGAGTGATGAGGCCCGAGCCTAGACGCCAAACTCTGCATTTTAAAAGTAGATGAAAACAGCGCTTTTTGAATATGAAAGAACATCACAGTTATGCATAGCTGAGTGAATGCTAATATCATTTTTTTTAATATTAATTCACCATGAATTTAAAAATAATAAACTAGAAACCAATATTATGTAGCTTGATAGCTTGTTTTTTGTGTGTCTCCTTTTGTACATGAGTACAGTATTTGATTAAATATACTTTGTTACTCTCCGACCCTGTCAGAGGATTACACATATTCCTCTTGCTGCAGACCGCTGGAACGTTTTTCACTTGCACTGACTGATAAACAAACCATGTTTTTTTCCCAAGCTAGATTAGATGAGATATTACTTCAGCATTGTTAACATGGTTCTCTTTTTTAGTCCATGAGGCAGTCAGCAGAGTTACTCTAATGCGGAAGTGGTTTAATGGCACACCCTCGTGGGGAAGCAATCATGTGATTGGCTTAAAATGAAGTAGACATCTGATTGGCTACAGACACTCCCATTCATTTGTGAACCCAGCGTCAGGGAGTGTTAAATGTAACAACATCCATTGTGTGTTTGATGTAAAACATTTAACAAAATTAACACTTTTAAATACATATATTTGTTGATTTATATTACATTTACTTTTAACTTAAGAACTATTTGTATGTGGATCAGAAATATATTTGTAAAATGTTTTTATATTTATATATAACAATTCATGATCTGTTTGGTGGTTAGAGCCAAACACTGCAGAGACATATTTTGTATACATATCTGAGACCGATAATATATTGTTGATAAAGAGTATAATAGGGGACCTTTAAAAAGTGACACATAATTAAGGACGGGATGGCTTTGAGTGACAGGTGGGTGCTGACAGGCCCACCTCTGCTCCACCTAAACCATCCATTTAATTTCCGATTTTCAACTCCAGTGTATGTCAGAGGCCGATTATTACACTTCAATCGTAAAAGTCTTTGAACTACCCATGGGAAAGAGCATGGTATAGTGATTTGTCTTTGCTTTTGTCATCACAACAGCAACTTATCTTAACATTGGCTCTACACATTGAGGTCAATTGTTGAACCTATTAGCCTTGCCATCTTTCACTAACCTTTTGGTCACCTCAGACAAAGAGGACTAGTCTAAAACATAATTGTATCGCTGATTTGCAGGCCAGGGAAGTGCAGATACCACTTTTGCCTGTGTCTCTTTTCAATGTAAAAATGAAAAAGGTAGGACAACTCAACATTTCAAGGCAACTGGCTGCACTAAAGGTTTTACTTAGGCTACTAAAACCCTTAATATTTGAGAAAAACTGCCAACATTTTAGACCCCTAATTATCTTAATTTATTATATTATTTATATGTGTACATGTACTGTTCATTTTGGCATAAAGTATGTATTTAATTCATATTAATAATGTAACGTTTCTGCAATGTTTTCCCTCTTACAATGCAGTGTTAGCTAGCTAATGTTTTAGACGGCTAACGTATCGGTAACAACCAGAATACAGTCCCACATTAACTGGTAATCAACTCAAAACAAAGTGAGTAATTAGCATGCTGGTACACTGAAAAAAGTGTAAGGACTGTGTCATTTAATCAAAGTACTTTTTTAAATTGGTGGTTTCCTTTTTCAACACGATTTTTTCTGTTCTCCCAGAAGCAAAACACATTCCCTCTGAAAGAACTTAGAACAAGTTATTTATGCTCTGTGACCCGCTGAAGGTGTACCTCTGCTCCGCAGCCACCCGCACTCGGACCACGCTGTTCCGGGGCGGGGGCTGTCAACAGTGGGGAGGGGGCACACAACCCGACTTTCCTTGTAACAGATGGTGCAGTAGAAGCTCAAAATACAAATATGAACCTGAACATTTTCATAATGTGTTTGCATAAATAGTCTGCCCCTGGTCCAGTCGAATCTTATTTAATAGCGTTTGGGTTTGAGCATATTTGAAATGAGTAGAATGTGTTAAGTACTACATAACAAGGACTGACTAAATAGGACATAACTATATTTCATTATTTGACTAGTAAGTATTGTAGTTTAATGACAGTAAGTCAAAGGCATAATATTAGTAAATTAGTTCCAATAACTAAATGTTAAATGTTACCTTTTCCTTTGTGTTTACAGTAGGGATGTGCATCTCCATCACTGAGGCCGATGCGATGCGCATCTCGATACGTTGCCACGATACGATACATTAACGATACATTTGAAACACCAGGCGATGCGATACGATACGATTCACCCCTGTTGCGATACAGTTCGATACGATTTGATTCAACATTATGCGATTCGGTGCGATACGATGCGGTTCAACACTATGCAAAAATAATGATACTTCAATATGGTACGACAGAGGATTTTTGTTTTATTCCTTATATGCAGCAAATCATACATTAACAAAAAAGTGCTTTACATATTTGGTACTGCACATCCCATCATGCCGTTTATTTTTTTACCTTTAAAAGCTCTCCAGAGTACAGTACAATTGTATAACACCTCACAGTTAAACAATGTAAGGATGCATTGCTCATGATTAACAAATAACAGCTACCATGGTGCCATGCCCATACAGCTGCCAGCCTGATGTGCTTAACACTCATAGGCTAACTCACCAGTGGGTTCTATAACAATAAAGAATATAAATAACCTTTCACAAACAGGTATTTCATAACTGCTTATAGTAAGGAAGACATTTAAATTATTATTGGCCGTCACAGGCTGCTGTAAACTAAACACCACTCTCTCTGACAGAACACCTCACTGAGTGATTTAACTCATACGTCTAACTTTCAGGTTTCTCTTTTCAGCCGCAGACCCCATGTCGCCTCTTTATGTGCGTCGCTAAGTTCCTCGTACTACGTGTGTACTTTAAAGCGGCTCGGCATCGTTAACAATTTGCGAGCGATTTTTCAAGTTGACCGTCTGTAGTATATAGTGCCACGCACATATACCATCAGGACGTTACTGATGGGGTGCGGCTGCGGAGTGATACTGTGTGTATGCAAGCCCGCATCTAGGACGGATCTATGTATCATGGCTGTAGACCTGTTAAGTAATAAAGATACCTCATACAAAGGTCTACGGATACCTTATTACTCTCCATGACCTGCGGTCAACTATATAGCATAAAGGACTATTACACCGTCTTTCTTGAACAATCCGAAGTGTTGCCAAACGTTTGATTTGTAGGTATTTTTCGGTGCGCTGTGTTTCTCTTTCTCCTCAACTTCCGTGTGGGTTGATAACTGAGACTCTCGGCCTCCGTAGTGGCGAAGCAAATATCAAAGATCGTCTCTGCTGAGCGTTGACAAGATGAGGGGATTTTATATGAATGAATCGGTTTACCGATGCAAAGACGCTACGCAATCGATGCATCGCGAGTTCAACCGAAACTGTAGCCGATGTGCACTCTTTCAACCGGTGCACTCGCATCTTGAACGTTTATGCTGGTGCACCGATGCGAATCGGTGAATCTTAACATCTCTAGTTTACAGGTTTCCTCTGAAGGTCACAATTGATGCTGATTTGGTAAGTTCAAAAATGAACTGTATGTAGTTTTCATGTACGTTTAAAAAGGAATGAAACCCAAAATGGAGACTTGCTGTACTAACATTACATTGCATTTAGCTGATGCTATTATCCAAAGCGACTTACAATAAGTGCATTCGACCAAGAAGATACAAACTTGAGGAAAACAGAATCATAAAGTACATCAGGTTTCATAGAGCCAAAACATTTCAAGTGCTACTCAACTGGCTTTAGATAAGCCAGTCCTTTATTAGTATATAAGTGCTTTGTTAATAGTTCTATCGCTCGAAGTGGAGTCGAAAAAGATGAGTTTTCAGTCTGCGCCGGAAGATGTGTAAGCTTTCAGCTGTCCTGATGTCAATGGGGAGCTCATTCCACCATTTTGGAGCCAGGATAGCAAACCCACGTGTTTTTGCTGATGGGAACTTGGGTCCCTCTCGCAGTGCGGGTGCAGCGAGCCGTTCAGGAGCGATAGTCTGAAGGAGGTTTGAGGGGATAGGGTCCAGAGGACAGGTGGTAGGGCGGGCAGAGGTAATGAGGGTAAGAACCTCACTTGGAGAGAGAGGGGAGAAGGAGGTCAGTGTGTGGGTGAACGGGGGGTCTGGTGACCCAGCGGTGAGTAAAGGTGAGTCAGAAAAATTAGAGCGAATATCATCAACCTTTTTTTCAAAGTAGTTAACAAAGTCGCTTGACAGAAGGGAGGAGGGGGAAGGGGATTTGGGGGAGTCTAAGAGGGTGGAAAAGATGGAAAATAGTTTTTCGGGATTGGAATAGGAAGATTGGATCTTATCTTGAAAGAAAGTGCTTTTTGCCTGAGAGATCGAAGCAGAGAAAGAGGAGAGGAGAGCCTGATAGGTTAGGAGGTCGTCATGGTGTTTGGATTTCCACCGTTTCCGCTCTGCTGCCCGAAGGACGGTTCTATTAGCACGCAGTGCGTCATTTAGCAAGGGAGCAGGAGGGGACTGACGAGTCTGCCGAGATGTGAGAAGACAGAGAGAGTCCAGAGAGGATGAGAGAGTAGAGAGGAGAGTTTCTGCAGCAGAGTTTGGAGGCAGGAGTTGGAACGAGTCAGAGGAAGGGAGGGCTGAGAGCACCGATGAGGCAAAGGTAGAGGGGGAGAGGGAACGGAGGTTACGGCGGACAGGTGCAGGATGAGAAGAGATTAGTTTGTTATGTTTGGAAAGGGGTAGAGAGAATGAAATGAAGAAGTGATCCGAGGTGTGGAGCGGGTTTACAGAGAGGTTAGAAGTAGTGCAGTTCCTTGAGAATATGAGATCAAGGACATTGCCAGCTTTATGAGTTAGTGGGGATGGAGACAGTGAGAAAGCAAAGGTGGTTAACAGAGATGTTAGTTTGTCTATCTTCCCTATCTGAAGGTTGAAGTCTCCGAGAAGTACAGCGGGAGGGCCAGTTTCAGGGATGGGTGAGAGGAGATTATTTAATTCCTCCAAGAAGTCTCCCAAGGCGCCTGGTGGACGGTAGAGAACAACAATGGTTAATTGTATGGGATGGGTTACTGTGACGGCATGGAATTCAAAGGTGGAAGGAGTGAAGTTAGGTAGCTTGAAGAGGGAAAAGCTCCATTTGGGAGAGAGCAGGAGACCAGTGCCACCTCCTCTGCCAGTGGGTCTGGGTGTATGGGAGAAGGAATATGCTGTGGAGAGAGCTGCTGGGGTGGATGTGTTGGATGGAGTAATCCAGGTCTCAGTGAGAGCAAGGAAATCCAGAGACTGCAGGGAGGCGTAGCCAGAGATGAAGTCAGCCTTAGGAACAGCTGACTGGCAGTTCCACAGGCCGCCTGAAACTAGATGTTGGATCTCAGTGGAGCATGTGGGATATACGAGAGCAGGCCGGTTATAGCGATTAGGAGATACACGGGGTCAGTGATAATTGCGAGAGAACACATAAACAGGAATGGAGAATATACAGAAAATCGTTTGTTTTAGCCTGGATGCATTTCCTGATCTAAAAACATAGCGATGGTTTTGTACTTACGCCAACGTGAATTAAACATTATTTTGTTAAATACAAACATGGTGATGTTTAGTAAATGATTACATGTCTCTTATTTAGCACAATATGATCCTATCCGTGACATATGGATCTTAACAAATATCCACTATATCAGATACCTGTAGATCAGCTGTTTATTTCACATGAGTTCCAGTGTGGCAGCTTTTCACGGCTCCCCCTGGTGGATCCATGATCCATTGCAGCTGGTTTAATTATAATTAAATGTATTTATCAAGGGGGCGTTTCAAGTCCTGCGGGGGGGTTTTCCTTTTCAGCAGGGGCCCACCCCGTGCCGATCACGGACCTGCACGAGTAGGCGTCTGAAATGAAGCGCTACATCTGTATACATGTTTTAGCATGAGGGGCTAAAAAACACCAGCGATACTTAGCTCAATAAAAGTAGGATTTGCCTCCTCTTTGCGTCCCGCGTGACTCCAACAGGACTCTATCGTCTTTGTCAGGCTGAAGCTGACGCTCCAGGAAAGTGCTGCCTAAAAAGGACACCAGTCCTGATTGCTGAGTTGTCACAGCTGTGGGGCCACGCCCCTTTAATTAGTTAACTCTCTGCAGCTGATGATCAGCAATAGGAGATTGAAACTGGATCACTCCTGAGTTCTTAATGAAACGTTTTAGTGCCAGAATAGTTTACAAATTACATTAACCCTAGCTAATAAAGTTATGAGGTTAACCCTTAATACAGTTACCCCTAGTCAATAAAGCCCTTAGTATTCTACAAAACTTCAGTTTTAAGGTTTCTGTAAAAATAATTGTCCCACATTTCTGCCTGGAAATACTTTAGCGGTTTTGAGATTAAAATCACAATTTCAATCAGATACACTACAGAACATTTATTCAGAGCACACTGAAACAGAATGTTACTCACACAGTTCTAGAAGTCAGCAGTTGTTATCCTATCTTAAATCGAGTTGCACACATATCATGCAAATGTATTTTAGCTAAATTATCAATACAGGTGAAATAACCTGATAGCACTGAGATATACTTCATAATAGTAACTTTAGTATGTTTCAATATATTTCATAAATTGTAAAGACAAATAATCGCAAGTGATAAAATACCGTAATAATCTGTGTATCTACCGTCCAATTGTTTTTCTTTATTAAACAAGTAAACGGAAGAGCGTCTGAGAGGCCTTTTTGCTTTTTACCTTACTAAATGGTCAAATGGTCCTTGGAGCGAGGAGCGGGGCGAAACTCACGGAAGTGATTTCAAAACAAAAGCACTCGTTTGCTCAAATCACACTTTGAATCACTGCAGTATCCTGATGAAGGAACGGTGATTATTATAAACAAGGGGAATTTAGTGATCACAACGAAAATGGCCACGACACATATTGAACCCAGAAAATGGATGTTATTAAGCATTGGAAAGGGAGGAAGCTGGTTTGAAGGCAAGAAAGGAACAGCTGGAACTTGAAACAGATATTGCAGCAAACACTGCCAAATTAAGTGTAATCAAAGGAATGGAGGATTCTCATGCAATCACGTACAAAGCAGGAGACAGAACGAATGAATATTGGGCTAACTCACTGTTTGTGAGTACAGCATTAGAGCAAGAAAATGCTCATTTGAATGCCAACAAACAAACCAAACATCAATAAAACTGCAAATGCCGTTAATAGTGAAACACAATTCATACCACAACGTCCCGGAAGTTCAACTTCATCCAGCACGTCTTCTAGCACGGGAGAGGGCAATATGAATAACTTAATAAGCATCATGGAAAAACAGACCGCAAAAACAGAAACAATGGTAAAGCAACAGAAACTTTCTTCATTACCCCCGCTCAACATTCCTACCTTCAACGGAGACCCTTTGGATTATCGGTCCTTCATAAGAGCATTTGAGCATGGTATTGAAGAGAAAACAGAAATCAGTGAGGACAGGTTTTACTTTTTGGAGCAATGCACTATTGGCCAACCAAGAGAGCTTGTGCGCAGTTGCCAATATATGCAATCTGACAAAGGATACACGGAAGCGAAAAGGTTGTTGAAGCATCATTATGGAGATGAATATCTTATCGCGACAGCCTACATCAGGGGTCTGCAACCTTTTTGACCAAAAGAGCCATTTTGCTCCTTTTTCCAAAACATTTTTTTGCCTGGAGCCGCAAAACATATTTCATAGTTTTTTATTGTTATATCAGACAAAAACTACAGTTTTTTTTGCATTTATTAGAATATTTATTACATGATATAAAACTATTAACCTCTAATAAGAAACAAAGAACTCTTATAAGGAGAATTCAAAATAATACACAGGCCTACTTTAAAATAAATTAAACACAGCACTTGGGGAGTCCTCTGCACATTTGAAGGGAAAAAAAAAATTATTAAAATGGGCCCACTTTGAAATAAATAAAACATATAGCTGTACCCTAAAAAGAGTTAAAGGTAAGAATGGAGAAACCAGCTCGAGTGCGCTAGAATTTGAAAGTACACAACCGGAAAAAATATGCCTCTTCCTTCAGACTTTCTTACAGAGTCCCTCCTCCAACACACACGAAAGCGCACATGACCAATGAGGGCACGAAATAAGTTTGTGCACAGATGGAAGGCTGACAGGCAGTTAGGCCATCCAGTTACTTTAGCCGGGCCGGCTCAGATGAGTGGTCGTGCTTTTTACAGCGCTAGGGCTTCCGGAGATTAATTTTTGTATGTATTTATTGTCAAAGCATTTAATATATTCATTGCTATCGGGACGTTAAGAGCATTCCATGGAATATAACAAAAAGTGTCTTCTGAAATAAATTACATACCCCATTGAATTATGACTGAAGATCGTCCGCTGTCTTCCTCTCCCTTGTTGTTCCTCGATACGTAAAGGCTGCACCACCGTTGACAACTTCTCTCTACATATCAAACATACCGGTAAACCAGCATCGTTTGCTGTGAACGCATATAACTCTGTCCACACAGAATTAAATCCTGTGTTCCTCCGGTACTTTTCTTTGATTTATCCATAGTTCGCTCATCGAGCCGGGGGTCAGGTTATTCGCCTCCAAGAAAAGGCGCTCACGCGGGACCGTAGCAGGATGCGACGCATATTTTAGTTGACCTAATTAAAACCGTTTTGTTTTTTATTTATGTGTTACAGTATCACCTCAAAATACAAGATACGAAACATTTTCAACCATGCAACAAAATATAAATAGTCCTACAAATACTTTTATTTTATTTCCTTCTTATTTTTGTCTAAGCTCAAGGGAGCCAGAGCAGAGGGCTTAAAGGGCCGCATGCGGCCCGTGGGTTGGTGACCCATGGCCTACATCGACAAGGCTCTCAATTGACCATCTATTAAACCTGAGGATCCACAATCTTTAAAAAGCTTTGCCGTGTTTCCTAATGGATGTCTCAATACAATGGATAGTGTGGAATACATGGAGGAAATGGATCACCCAATCAACATGCGAGCTGCTAAACTCCCATATAAGCTGAGAGAAAACTGGAGGGCTAAAACTTGCGATATACAAGATAGAAACATCAGAAGAGTTAAGTTTAAAGATCTAGTGAAGTTTGTCGACCATCATGCTAGAATCCTTTCTCATCCAGTGTTCGGAAACTTCAAGGAAATTCCAAATACATCAGCAAAAACAAGCTACACATTCGTTCCTGCTACTCCCAGCACAAGGTTCATACAGAGTAAAAGTGGTTTCGCCACTAGAGTATCCCCAATACCTCAGAAAGAAAACAGTAACCGACACAGTGATACATCCCAATCAAACCGATGCATCTACTTTAAAGGAGAACATGATCTTTCTGCTTGCAATCAGATTCTCAAAAACATCCACAAAGAGAAGTTGGAATTCTTCAAAGGCAAAGGACTTCGCTTTGAATGTTTGGAAAAGGGCCACACGAGTAAAGGATGCAAACAAAGACATACCTGCAAAGAATGCAATCTCACACACCCCACTCTTTTGCATTTCAGTAATATAGAGTGGAGCAAAGGAAAGGTAAAGACTGTTGCAAATGCTTTAGTGGATATGGATAAAGATGATTCACGGGGGGAGGATATTGGGGACCGTTGAGCCTGAAGGCACCCTGGCTATCGTTCCTGTGAAGGTGAAAACAAAAAAGGGTAATAACTGTTGGTTTCGTCAGAGTGTAAATAAACCAACCCACTTCTATAATCACACTCTCGACCTTGTTCTGACTTATGGTATTGAAATTGAGAAACTATTAGTCGAACCACATAATCCTGCTTTATCCGACCATTTCTTAGTAACTTTTGAAGTACTGTTACTAGACTACAAAGCATTAGTCAAAAGCTCCTGCAGCAGAAACCTATCTGTTAGTACTCTAGCCAAATGTAAGGAAGAGATTCCACCAATACTTAACTCGATAGCATGTCTGCCTGTAAGGGATGAAACTTATACAAAATGTACACCACCCCAAATTGATCATGTTGTTGATAGTACTACAGATGCGCTGCGAATAAAATTAGACTCTGTTGCTCCTTTGAAAAAGAAGAAAATAAAACATAGATTAGCTCCATGGCATAATGCCGAAACCCGCAAAATAAAGCAAAAGTCGAGACAACTTGAATGGATATGGTGTTCCACTAAAATTGAAGAATCTCGTTTAATTTGGCATATTACTCTCAATGAATATAAGAAAGGACTGCGTAAAGCGAGAACAGCCTATTACTCTTCATTAATAGATGAGAATAAGAATAATGCAAGATTTCTTTTCAGCACTGTAGCCAGGCTGACAGAGAGCCACAGCTCGATTGAGCCTTCTATTCTCATAGCACTCAGTAGTAATGATTGTATGTGCTTTTTTAACGATAAAATTGTTACTCTTAGAAACAAAATTAATGACCTCTTGCCTTTGACCAGTATAGTGTTATCAACAGCTCCCGGAAACGTAAGTTCTAATATTATACTAGATAGTAAACTAGAATGCTTTTCAGCCATAAACCTTGAACAATTAAATTAAATGATTCTCTCTTCTAAACCATCAACGTGCATGTTAGACCCAATTCCAACTAAGCTGTTGAAGGAAGTTTTTCCATTAATTAGCACTTCTTTATTAAATATTATGAATATGTATTTATTATCAGGCTATGTTCCACAATCATTCAAAGTAGCAGTGATAAAACCGCTTCTTAAAAAGCACAACCTCAATCTAGAGGTTTTAGCCAACTATAGACCTATTTCTAATCTTCCGTTCCTCTCAAAGATTCTTGAGAAAGCAGTCGCAAAACAGCTGTGTGATTACTTAAAAAACAATGATTTATTTGAAGATTTTCAGTCTGGCTTTAGAACACATCATAGCACAGAGACAGCTCTGGTTAAAGTCACAAATGACATTCTAATAGCCTCTAACAAGGGACTTGTCTCTATTCTTGTCTTGCTCGATCTCAGTGCTGCATTTGATACTATCGACCATGATATCCTATTGCAAAGACTAGAGCACTTAGTTGGCATACAAGGAACTGCTTTAGGCTGGTTTAGGTCCTAGCTATCTGAACGCTCTCAGTTTGTACGTGTCAACGATGAATATTCCACGCAAACCAAAGTTAGCCATGGAGTGCCACAGGGCTCAGTGCTCGGACCTATTTTATTCACATTATATATGCTTCCGTTAGGCAATATTATAAGGAATCATTCTGTACATTTTCATTGTTATGCGGATGATACTCAACTATATTTATCAATCAAGCCTGATGAAATTAATCTTCTAAATAAAATTCAAGACTGCCTCAAGGACTTAAAAACGTGGATGACCTTAAACTTTTTGATGTTAAACACGACCAAAACTGAAGTTATTGTACTTGGCCCGAAGAATCTACGAAACAAATTATGAGACTGTAAGGAATCTTGGTGTTATATTTGATCAGGATTTATCCTTTAACGCCCACATAAAATCAATTTCAAGGACCGCCTACTTTCATCTACATAACATTGCAAAAATCAGGCATATCTTGCCTCAAAATGATGCAGAGAAACTAGTCCATGCATTTGTTACTTCAAGGCTGGATTATTGTAACTCCTTATTATCAGGGTGTACCAAGAAGTCAGTCAAGTCGCTTCAGCTGATTCAAAATGCTGCAGCTCGTGTACTAACCAGAGTTAGGAAAAGGGACCACATTACTCCTGTTCTGGCTGCCTTACACTGGCTCCCTATAGAACACAGGATGTCATTTAAAATTCTTCTTCTCACCTAAAAAGCCCTTAATGGGCAGGCGCCATCTTACCTTAAATAACTCATTATACCCTACTGTCCTACTAGGGTATTGTGTTCCAAGAATGCCGGGTTGTTGGTTGTTCCTAGAGTCTCTAAAAGTACAATGGGAGCCAGAGCCTTTTCTTATCAAGCTCCACATTTGTGGAATCAGCTTGTTCGGGCGGCAGACACCCTATCCGTTTTTAAGAGTGCGCTTAAGGCCTTCCTTTTTGATACAGCTTATAGTTAGGGCTGATTAGATTCAGCCCCTAGTTTTGCTGATATAGGCTTAGTTTGTCGGGGGACATCTTACTTCTTCCTTCTCTCTGTCTATACCTGTGTACTCTCATGTTCCGATTAACCCAGCTTCCCCAAATGTCTTTCTTTTTGGTGTCTATATACGCCGGGATCCGGAGACATGGATGATCCTGTTGCTGCGGTCCTGTGTCCTGGATCGCGAGCCCTGGATCTTGAGTCATGGCTGTGGTCCTGGATCATAAGTCCTAAATGGATATCCTCGTGGATTCATGAAGGATGGAAACATTCTCAGAATTTTTTGAGAACCAAAAATGTCTAGTTGGGAACTCACACATGTCACCGCAAACATGCAATGTCAGCTTTCAGCTTATCATAAATTAAGTGCTTGTTTGTTTATTTCAAAAGGAAAATATGGTGACATCAGATTTTTAAAACATCCTTTTCAAACAAATGCAACAAGTTTGTTTTTTAAGCCCGGCCCCCCCGATACCGGGGGGAAAAACGCGTCACTGCAGGAGACAGCGTCTGGGGGCTTCTTCATATTTAAAAACCTATGAATGTCTTATACTCAAATAACGGGAAAAAACTCAGCAACCTTAAGATATGAGCCATTTTTACCGAAACAAAACACAAGTCTCACAGTCTCCCCCTTAGTGAAAACAGGCTGATGCTACTTCCGGTGCTAACTAGCAAAAACGATCTTTAAAACTTAATATGTTCTGCACAAACTACATATCACCACAGATTATTTTGATATAAGTATCAAAAGTCGTGTTCAAGGGAATAAAAACGCTGCTCAAGGTTAATCCAATGTCTCTTTGTCACTTTAGAATTGTTGTTGATAATCCATCATTACATTCATGGCCGCAGAGTAGGTATAAAGTGTTGCAGTCCGGGGCTCAGGGTGTCTAATGTGCTGTTTACGCAAGCCTCTCTCTCCTTGACGTAAGTTAAAAGCAGGATTTACTAACTCTCCCTCCATTCTATTGGCTCCAAAGTTTCAAAAAAGGTGTCAATCACCCAAATCGACCAATGGGTTCCAGAGATAGGATCCTGCGTAGTATGAATAATGTCAGCAGCGGCTGCTTTACGCACAGACGTAGCAGAGGCAGCCGCACAACCGCTCCAGCACAGCAGCAACGAACACAGCAAAGCGACAACACAGCGACGAACACAGAGACAACAGCAGGCAACAGAACTGAGGTTACCTACTGTAACCCAGCTTCTATGAGTAATGGTGCAGCCCTCTAAGGCTATCGCTATTGGGTTATCCCTCTGCGCCCCTGCGCAGCACTGAAACACTTGTAGTCCACGCCCACCCGCTAGGTGGGCCCCACCCTCGGGCCTCCTTCCGGTATAAATAGGAAGGCGGCCCGGCAATCTGCTCCCATACAATATAACTTTTCTTCAGCTATTCGTAGAGCCAGTGGGGCCCAGTGCTTAGAGGGCTGCGCCATTACTCATAGAAGCTGGGTTACAGTAGGTAACCTCAGTTCTATTTCGTATATGGCTTCGCCCTCTAAGGCTATCGCTATTGGGTTAAGGGTGAAGCATGATGTAGTCTGCGCCCCACTGGGTCCGCCCGGCACTAGAAGCACAGACACACCTGCTCAATAACACCTCCTGCCTGTTGTGCCATACGTAATGGCGCATCACCGTCCCTGGAACATAGCAAAACATGCCTATCTTCCCGACGGGGTGAAGGCTGGGAACAATACATACCGGCCGCTGTGAGAAAGTAGAGACGAAGGTCCCACCTTATCCTGCGATCATAGAGGGGGAACAGCTGCTCTCTGCGTGTCAGACAGGTAGGAGAGCGCCCAGCTGGATCCCTGACGTCACTCACTCTGATCAGGCACTCCGTACGAAGTGTGTCAGAGTAAAAGGAACATCCCTCTCATACGAGGGGAAGAGGGCCGCTCTCCGCATGCCGAGAGGCAGGAGAGAGGCGCACAGCTGGTTCCCTGACGTCACTCACTCCGACAGGACACCCAGTACAGGGTGTGTCAGAGAGGAAAAAATGAATACATCAACAGGGGGAAGACCAAGATGCAGCAGTGCAAATATCTTCCACTGACATTCCTCCGTGCAAAGCCGTGGAGGAGGAATTCCTCCGGTGGAGCATTAATGAACATTAATGTTCTCCGGGGGCTCCACCCCAGAGGAGACATATGCCTGCGACACAGCCTCACACAGCCAGTGTGACAGCCGTTGTGCAGACAGAGGTTGCCCGATCGAGCGCTCTCTATAGTGCACAAACAGGCGCTGAGAACGGCGCCAGGCTGAACTGCCATCTCCTTGGATCCGGAGAGCTGACGGAGCCACCGAGAGAGCAGACAAATCACTCACCCTTTTCTCTGATAGAGCCAAAAGTAGTACTACTTTGGCTGAACACAGTTTAAGGGGAACCTGATCAGGTTCAAATGGGGCTTTGCTTTAATGCGCGTAACACCCAAGCCAAATTCCACTGAGGCGCCAGTGTGCGTGACACAGGTCTGAGTCTCAATACTCCTCGCATACAACGGCTACTGCGTTCTGCGAGCCCCTCGGTTAAATTAGCCGGGAATATACATTGCTCTGATGGAGAGCAACGTGTGTGCGCGCCCAGAACAGCAGCCGCCTGGCTGCGTTCAGAAGCTGCGCAGATCGTACTCCTCCCTGGCGATTGAGGTAGGCTGCTTCCATAGCCGTGGCCTGTTGTCTGTGCACTTTTAGGCAAAAGGACTGCGAGGGAGTTTCCACACGCTGCATTTCACTCCGTCTCTCATCATGCGGCGCGTACACGCCCAGAGGATGAGAGGTGTGTGTATGCTGTCCACACGAGGTGTTATAACGGTGCTCGTGAATTTATTATGACCGTGTGTAGGAGGCATATCTGGGACAGAGGAATGCCGCTAGCTCTGCAGTTTATAAACCAATAGGTTTAAAACAGCAGGCTTCTGCAGCGAATGAACCACCTCTGGAGTGTCCCCCTGTTGGAAGAGACCCCGGGGGATCATCACGTGACCAGCTGACGCCAACGCCGAGCAGCTGCGTCACGGAGAGGGCTGTGTGGGTTGTGACATGCCGGAGGAGAGCTGTCAGTTTCTCCACTCGCTGCCGCGAGAGCCGCGCTCTGCTGGCTGAGTTTATCTTCTTCCAATTCATTATGAAACCCAGGCTTTGACAGATTCGATACGAGATGTACCGTCTGGAAAGCCACTTCCTCCCTGGAGCGAGCCAGCAAATAGCAGGTCGTCCAGAGGAAACCACACTCTCATCCCTCCTCTGTGTAGTGGCTCCAGCCTTCTCTACACAAAAATGGGAGGAGCCAGGAAATATCCGACGGCAGACGATTGTCTGGTCTGATATTCCCTGAAATGAGAAACGCAGGAATTTCCTGTGTTTCGGGATGAGGGGTACGTGGAAGTATGCATCCTTCAGGTGGAAGTGAACCAGTCGTCCTGGTGAACACATTCCAGCCCCTGTTTGATCGTCAGCATGTGGAATACTGACAGATCGAGAATGTCTCATTGCCCCAGTCTTTTTCGGGATTAGAAAAATAACGGGAGTGAAAACCCCTGATTTTCCTCCCTTTGAGGAACCCTGGAAATATCCTCTTTCAACAGGGGTTCCAGTGGCTCGGATTGGAGCGCAAGACATAGCTTCTGGGAGGACAGGAGTGTTTCCTGTATCCCATTGAACTGTGGGGGGGGGAGAGGCGAACTGCAGGACGTATCCTCTACTGAACAGCCTGCTCATCCACCTGTCCATCAGACCCGCACGCTGCCACTCTGAGAAAAACTCTGAGAGCGGGCGCACGTGCCCGAGATGTGTTTTTGGTCGTCATGGTGACGAGCCACGCCAGAGCCCCTGCCACCGCTGCCCGTGAGGCAACCCAAGGCGGGGACCTCCACACGCTGCGTCTCACTCCGACTGCCGGACGCTGCGGGCACTGCGGGCGCTGCCGCTGGGTCACTCAGCCTCCCGTGAGGCGAAAGGGCTGCGAGGAAGCCTCCACACGCTGCGTCTCACTCCAACTCTCATCATGAGGCGTGTACACGCTCAGGGGATGGATGGAGGTGTGTGCAGTGCTGCCCACATGAAGCGTTATAACGGCGTTCATGTGTTTATTAAGGTCGTGTGTACGAGGCGTATCTCGGACAGAGGTATGCCGCGAGCTCTGCAGGTTATTAACCGATAGGTTAAAACCGGCAGGCTTCTGCAGGGAGCCCTGCCGTACTTAATCAACAGATTAGTGGCAGCCGGCTTAATTACCGGCTCTGCGTCCTCGGAGGCTCTCGCGGAGCAGACCAGGAGCGGGAGAGCCTCCCTCCCCTTTGACTCGCCGCCGGGAGACCCTGTCTGACCCTGTCTGTCTGGGTGGCGTGGGAGCGGAGACGTGGGACGGAGCCCCAGCATCCGCCGAAGGGCGCTGATGCCGTGGCTGCTGCGGGCGTTGATGCCGCTGTGGCAGCTCAGCCGGCTGGAGCCAGCTGTACACTGGTGAATGTCTTCCCCTGTTCCGCGGCCGTCTTCATGGACTCCACCATGGCGTGGAACTGGGGTTCGAGCAGCCCGTCCGGGCTGATTGGAGCGTCCAGTAGCACTTTTCTGGCCGTCTACGTAACAGATGCCTATTTCAGCCCGAGGTGGCGCTGGATCTGTGTCACCCACGCGGAAATCCTCGCCTGGGAGACAGCGACGGACGCGCACAGACGCCGTGCTGCCGTCTTGCTGATTTCCTCTGCCTTGGTGGTGGACCGCTCTACCAGTGTCCCCACCGAGTTGGAGAGCCGCGATGTTATTCGCCGCCGCGCTGTGGTGACGGAGAGGGGGAAACCATGTTCGGCTGCCAAGCTAGCACCCTGCTCCGACTCTGTCTCCCCTGTCCGGGGGAGCGGAGGGAGGGGAGAACTGAACGGTGAACCGTGGAGGGAGGTGGGGCAGGAGTTGTTTTTCTTCGGACTCCTGCCCGGCACTCGGCCCCAGGGACACAAGGCCCCGTCCGTGGGCTCGTAAGCCTGGATGGGCCAATCGTCCTCCTCGGCCACAGCAGCAAGAGCGCTTCCTGACGCCCGAGGGGAGACGAGCGCTAGTGTGTGCATGCTACCTGCTGGTTTAGAGCCGCGTACGCGTGCTCTGACCCGAGGCAGGATTCGCATACTGTTTTCTGTGCTTCAGTAACTGTGCTGGTTGCTGAAGAAAAGAGGGAGGGAGGAGATTGCCGGGCCACCTTCCTATTTATACCGGAAGGTGGCCCGAGGGTGGGGCCCACCTAGCGGGTGGGCGTGGACTACAAGTGTTTCAGTGCTGCGTGGGGGCGCAGAGGGATAACCCAATAGCGATAGCCTTAGAGGGCGAAGCCATATACGAAATAGAACAGTCAGACAACAATCAGACCTTGATTATGAATTTCAGGAAAGGTATGTACTCTCTCTGTTTGTATCTATTAGTTGTATATTGTATATTATCTATAGTAATTCCATACTCGCAAAATACAACATGGACGCTGCTTTGTTGTTGTAGCGTTATCGTTCCGTGAGAAAGTAAAACAATGGGAACATCATGTTGGTGAACGTATAAATAGATTAATTGTATTTCGTGACTATAACACGGCAGTATATAAATAAAGCTGTATTGTATATCAACCCAGTCTATATATATACTGTTATTCCACACACGCCAAATGGATTCTGTTTTGTAGTTCTACAGACATTGTTCTGTGAGAAACGAAAACAATGGTAACATCGTGTTGGTGAACACTTATCAATAGATAATTGTATTTCTTGACTATAACACGGCAGTATATAAATAAAGCTGTATTGTATATCAACCCAGTATATACTGTTATTTCACACACGCCAAATGGATGCTGTTTTGTAGTTCTACAGACATTGACTATTAGCAGTTTATAAATAAAGCTGTATTGTATATCAGTCTATATATATATATATATATATATACTGTTATTTCACACACGCTAAATTGAGGAATTATTTCTGATTTGAGTTACATTTTTGAAAGAATAAGCCAGTGAAGTAATCAAAGTAATTGTTTTTTCCATATTTGTTTTCACAGTGATGAGGACGAGTATCAAATGGCTTCTGGATCACAGCCATCAACATCTGCCTCATCCGAGCTACGACGTGCATCAGATCAGCATACAGTTGCCCCAGAGCCATCAACATCCAAGCTACGCCGCCGGACGTCTGCACCAGTACTAACTCAGCCTCCCTCTGCATCTTCTGATTCAGTGGACAGACTGTCAGGAGGAAAGTGAAACGGGCTGGTGTGTGGCAGACTAAGATTGTTACCGTTCCTGATGCTGTGGTGGACTACAACAGAAGCATGGGCTGCGTGGATGTGTCCGATGCTTTGATTGGGTACTACAACGTTCACCACAAAACCATGAAATGGTACAAGACTTGTTTTTACCATTTTCTGGACATTGCAGTGGTGAACAGCTTCCTTCTCCACAAGGAACTGCACAAGATGAGGGGTGACCCCGGCAGGATGAAGCCACACACCCAGAAGTCCTTCAGGGAGCAGCTTGCTGCAGACATGAGGGGTGAAGTCCCTGCAGCACCACCACCACTCCCCCCATCATCACTCGTATGCATTCCCAAGTATTATGGGGAAGATGCCACCGCGCTCAGGAGGTGCTCTGATGCTGGCAACACAACGGTGAAGAGACCCAGGTCGTCGCACGGATCTCTGCTTGTCTAGCTGACATCTCTCAGTGGATGTCTGCTCACCACCTCAAGCTCAACCTTGACAAGACTGAACTGCTTTTCCTTCCGGGAAAAGATTGTCCCACTCTTGACCTGACTATCAACATCGGCACCTCTGTTGTTTCCCCGACCCAGACTGCAAGGATTCTGGGTGTGATCCTAGATAACAACCTGTCCTTCACTGCAAACATCGCTGCTACAACCCGTTGCTGCAGATACACGCTTTACAACATCAGGAGGATACATACAGCTGACCCAGAAAGCGACTCAGGTTCTGGTCCAGGCTCTCGTCACCTCACGCCTAGACTACTGCAACTCCCTCCTGGCTGGTCTACCTGCATGTGCCATCCGACCTCTGCAGCTTATCCAGAATGCAGCGGCTCGTCTGGTCTTCAACCTTCCTACATTTCCCCACACCACGCCGCTCCTCCGCTCCCTTCACTGGCTTCCGGTAACTGCTAGAATTCACTTCAAGACACTGGTACTTGCGTACCATGCTGCGAATGGATCTGGCCCTTCCTACATCCAGGACATGGTTAAACTGTACACCCCAGCGCGTGCTCTACGCTCTGCATCAGCCAAACGACTCGCTGCACCCTCGCTGCGAGTGGGACCCAAGTTCCCATCAGCAAAAACACGTGGGCTCCAAAATGGTGGAATGAGCTCCCCATTGACATCAGGACAGCAGAAAGCTTACACACCTTCCGGCGCAGACTGAAAACTCATCTCTTTCGACTCCACCTCGAGCGATATAATTACTAACAAAGAACTGCTAACAGAGCACTTATATACTAATAAAGGACTGGCTTATCTATAGCCAGTTGAGTAGCACTTGAAATACTTGGCTCTATGAAACCTGATGTACTTATATGATTCTGTTTTCTTCAAGGTTGTGTCTTCCTGGTCGAATGTACTTATTGTAAGTCGCTTTGGATAAAAGCGTCAGCTAAATGCAATGTAATGTAATGTAATGAAGACCTATCTACTGCACTAAGTGCCTGGTGCCTCAATTCAAAAACACTAAACACATTCAGGTTGTCGAAATGTTTTCTTTTTTGCCAGTGTTTACAAAAAAAATGCTTGTGGTCTTATTTCGGTTTTTGTGTAGTTTTTTTAGTGTGTTATTTTTTAAATAAATCTGCTCCTGTTGGAGACAAATGTATCCTATGTTTCCTACTTTTTATTATGTAAGTAAACCTTCCTATAAGTGTTAGTCGGGTGATAAACATGTAAGGACTGTGGCAAAGTCCACACACACACACACACACACACACACACACACACACACACACACACACACACACACACACACACACACACACACACACACACACACACACACACACACACACACCATTTACATAAAAAAAGAAAAGAAATGTAATTTAAAAAAAACTTTTTTTATAAAAACACTTGTATTTGGATGGAATGATTACCTATATTGATAATAAAATTATTTGTACAGTATGGTACCTGAAAAAGGTCAAATGGCACTGATGGTATCCAAATGTGCCCAAAGGTCAGTCTGCCTGGACTACTTTTTGCTAAACCTCTCTAAAAAAGTCAAATTGAACTTTGTATGCATCAATCTTGATACAGGGTACTTATTATATGTTATACTTTGGATTCCTAAAGCTTTTAGTCTACCATACCATCATTCAAGGGTGGTTTTCACTAGAAGTAATGGGTTTTTTTTAGGCGGAGGTAAGAATTTACCTTGTTTTACTATGTTCCATCTGAATTTACTCTGACACAGAAACATCTATATTGATTCTGACACTTCTACATCCAACTGACAGATGTAACCTTGCTTTGATCAAATAAATTATTCATATAACCCTTTTAGAAGTTAAGTTATAGTCATTTGTTTTGGGCATAGCATGTTCGAGCCTGAAACCTGAAAAACAGGCTCAGGGCTTAAGAGGTTAAAGCACTCTAGAAATAAATCTGACGTTGACCATGACCGTGTTAATATTTGCCATCACAGGAACGTTTTATAAAAAAAGAATAACCTCCTGAAAACATAATCCGAATGTTGCTTTGAAAATGTTCTTCTTTTGTTATCATGCAACATTGACGGAACGTTTTATAATGAACATCTTTAATATGTTCAAAACGTATCCTTAGAATGTTGCAGGCAAAACGTTCCACCTTTGTTAACATATCACATTAACCCTTTATAGGGCACTCAATGAAATACTTTGAAATTCTAAATTTCAACCCTAGTGTTATTGGACGACATAACAATACTGTTTTACTTTTGTGAAATTTTCCAAAATATTTAATTTTCATATAAAAAATCAAGGTCAATGAAGTGATCATATATGGTTCCTTGCCCGTTTGTGGTAAAAAAAATTGTTATAGGGTGTCACAGATTATTTCGCGGTATTTGGCTGCCGAACGAAATCACATATCAGTAATATACATATCGGCCCCTCGGGCGAATGGCCCCTCCATTTGCCCATCCCTGCGTTAGAGGATCCGTTGAGAGTCCTGCCAATCCCATGTCTTGTTCCGTTGGAGGTCCCACCGTTACCTGTCTCGCTGGGGGTCCTGCCAACTCCTGGTCCTCTTCCGTGGGGGATCCTGCCAAAGCCTGTCCCACCGGCTCTGGTTCCTGTCCGGCCGACACCGGGTCCTGCCCGGCCTCCGGAGCTGTCCCGTCAGCGCCTTCCTGCCCGGCCACCTCTCGAGTCCCCTCTCAAGTCCCCTCTCAAGTCCCCTCCCTCGAGTCTCCTCTCAAGTCCCCTCTCGAGTCTCCTCTCGACTTCCCACTCAAGTCCCTACCCAATGTCCTGGTCCATTGGAGGTTCCGCTGGGGGTCCTGCCAACTCTATGTCCTGTCCCGTTGGGCGTCCCGCCGACTACACTTCTGCCGGGGGTCCTACCAACCCTATGTCCTGTGCGTTGGAGGTCCCGCCGACTACTCTCCTGCCGGAGCTGTCTGGTCTTCGCCCTCGAGCCCGGCCCCCTGAGAGCCGCGGTCTTCGCCTTCAAGCCCGGCCCCCTGAGAGCCGCGGTCTTCGCCCTCAAGCCCGGCCCCCTGAGTACCGCGGTCTTCGCCCTCGAGCCCGGCCGCCTGAGTGCCGCGGTCTTCGCCCTTCCGGGTCCTCTGCTGTGCTCCTGGGTTGTCCCAAACCCAAACCCGTCCTCCTGACCCCCTCCACCCACCCTGGAGGCCCTAGTTTTGTGTCCCTCCTCCGGTCCCCCTCCACCCACCCTGGAGGCCCTAGTTTTGTGTCCCTTCTCCGGTCCCCCTCCACCCACCCTGCTGGACGTTGTTTGTTTTGTTTTTTTTGGACGTTTATTGGACTGTTTTGGGACGTCTGGGATCCGTCCCTTGAGGGGGGGGCAATGTCACGATCTGTCTGTCTGTGTTGTGTTTTGTCTTGTCTAGATCTGTCTTTGGTTTTCTGTCTGCGTTTTGTCTTGTTTAGATCTGTCTGTGGTTCCCTGTCAGTTTCCCTGGTGTTTCTAATTTACCCGATTGTGTTCACCTGTGGCCCCTGTGTTTTCTCCTCCCTCCTCACCTGTGTCTTGTTTGTATGATTAGTCTTGTGTGTATTTAAGTTCTGGTTTTTCTGTCTGTCTTTGTCGGTTCGTCTTGTGATATGGCTTGTTCCTCGGTGAGTGTTCTGTTTAGTCTTTATTTAATAGTATAACCTTGAAATAAAGGATTTTTATGTCACTTTAATCTGCATTTGGGTCCTGCTTCCTACACACACCGTAACAGTTTCATTTCAAATGATTCACTGCTTGGGTCAATGCTGAACTCTTTTCAAATCTGCATGACAGTTTATGGTATAGCAACATGCAAAATGTTCATTCAAACTATCTTGTGGTATATACAATAGGACAATATATACTGTATATGTAAAGCTGTAGCAGCACACCGATGTATTAAAAGGACACTTTTCTTTAAACATGTAATTGACTCCAGCTCTGACCCTTCCAACACGAAGCTGTTGAAATCTGTCACATGTTGAGAGATTTGAACAAATACTATTATTGAATACCATTCCAAACACACAATTAATATGCTCTCCTCAAAGCCACTAGACTCCAGTCAGACAAACTGTGTAATTACACTTAGTTTACTATCTGTTAAAACAAGAGAGCAGAGTCTTTCCAGTGTTCTAAGAGGCAGAAGCAGTGGTTTGAAAGTTTGAAAGAGAATTTCATTAGAATTACCTCTTTCATTAATACCTCTGTATGTCTTTCCCTCTCAGCCCTGCAGTATACCTAAAAGCCCATTCCCATTCATTATTTCCAGATTGTTTACTCTACTTCTGCCCTAGCTTCCCAGCCTCTGTTCTGCCTGTCTGACAGCGCCTGCCCTCAGCCTGACCTCTTCTAGATCAGTTAGCCTGTTTCCTTCTGCCTGCCAGGTTTTGATGTTCACTGTTATTGGACCTCAAGTCAAACTGACCATTCACTTATCCTGTCCGTTCCAAGTCAGGCATCTCTGTTCAAAGCCTTTTCTCTGCTTAGCCCCAAACATTTTACCATTTCATAAAAGGACTCACGCAAAGGATTTACAGGTGAGGAAGTAACATACAAATCCATTAGAATATGCATGTTTTAGGACATCAAACTCAGTTCAAAATGCACTGCAAGTGTTGAACTGTAGATTATGAGGATGAGCGATTAGACAGTGACAATAATTAAAGCACAAGAGGCTGCTATATAAACAGTCCAGAGTGTATGCAATGAAAGTGATGATGCATCACCCTCTTCTCTCTGCAGACAGGTGTGGAGCCAACAGAAACCCTTTCTGGTCGGCAGGATAACATTTTATTTAAGGCAGCTTTTTTTTTAATATTCAAAGAGGTAAAAGCAACAAAATATGATAACAACACAAACAGGCAATCATTGAGGAGACAATCAAAGTGGACACAAATGATAGGGACAGGTTATTCAGGGGACACGGATGATAGGGAGCACAACAGTGGGGATGGCCAGCAGACCAGCAGAGGGAGCGAGAAGGGGTGTACTCCTGAAGCAGGTCAGCCAGCAGGTTATGGAGGGCTTTGTAGGTTAGCAGGAGGTTTTCGTAGTTGATCCGGGGCTGAACAGAGAGCCAGTGCAGTTGGATGAGGATAGGGGTGATGTGGTAAGAGGATTTAGTGTGGTTGATAATCCGGTCTGCAGAGTTCTGTATGATTTGAAGTTTATTGATGAGTTTGGTGGGAATGCCTGAGAGGATGGCGTTACAGTAGTGGATGCGGGATGTGACGAATGCGTGAACCAGGACTTCAGTGTGTGATTGAGACAGGGATGGGCAGAGTCTGGAGATGTTGCATATGTGGAAGAATGCAGTCCGGGTGATGTTATGTATGTGAGGTACAAATGAGAGGGTGCTGTCCAGGATGACACCAAGGCTCTGAACTTGGTTGGAGAAGGGAACGGAGAAACCATCAATGATGAGGTTGGAGGCAGGGGAGGGTGGAGCTATGGAGAGGGTTGATTTGTTGCCAACAAGCAGGGCTTCGGTTTTGGTGGCATTGAGTTTCAGGAAGTTCCTGCTCATCCAGCTCCTGATGTCCTGGAGGCAGGTGTAGAGAGAGGTTGGGGGGGGCATGTTGGGTTAGGAGAGGCGCGGCGAAGCAATTTTATTTATATACCACTTTTCAGCACGTGGCGATTCAAAGTGCTTATATATAATGCAGCACGAGGATCCATGCAGGCATGATGATGCCCCAAGATTACCTATGTGGTTATTAGGTGTAGATTCTGTAAATATGCATCACTTGTGTTCCCTTTTGTAACGCTTCATATGTTGGTACAGTAGCTGTTTTCAATATTGTGCCATGGTCCTGTATACAAATGCAATCAAATAAACTTGTCGCTTCTAACTCCTTGGATGGATTGCTTCATTTTCTCAGCTGAATACACAACACGTTATTACTGTCACAAAAACCATATGCACATCGTCATGGGAGATTCAGCAGAGGGTTATTATGAGACTCAATGATCACTGTTGCTGCCTTGCTGTGGGTCATTTAACTAGCTGTCACAGAGAATAATGCACAAGAGATAAATGTGTTCTTCTGTAAGGAGAGCACTGAAACATCGATATCAGGCTTCTGTCTTCTCAAATCCCTGTTTGCTCTCTTTCTCACACGCCTGTGTGTCCCTCCATTTGCGTCACACATGTAGCTATTTTGGTCCTGCTTTCTTGTGTTTTGGTGAGGGGGTGAGGTGGGGGGCAAGGGCCTGCCCATTAAGTGCGAAAGGCACTGGTCCGATAGCATGTAATCTCTCATTAAGAAGACATTAAATAAAGGGTGTGTGTGTGTCCTCTTGAACCCCATTCTCCATGTCTAAAAAATATGTTAAGCTGCTTACTAAATCAATTTCCTGTGAAAGTCCTTTGCAACCACAAAGACATTTAGCTCCTGTTTTCACAAATGTGCTCCTAGTATTTCATCTTCCATGCATCTGATCAACATTCAACATGCAGGAAGCAACAGCGACCTGTTCTACGCTAAGAAAGTGTCACTGATTTCAGGCATTGAGAATAAGAGCTTGTAAAAACAGGTCAGGTAGGACAACAAACACAAGTTGTCATACAGTATTGTAGCATTAATCACACATTGAGAACGACTCTGATCCATCAAAGTGACACTAAAGGCCCGGACACACCAAGCTGACACCAAAGAACTCACACAGACAGACCCCTGACTGTTGCGTCGCCTCACGTCTCTGCGTCTTGGCCATGTGTCGCACTGGAACACACCGCAAAGACTTCAGCCGACGGCCAAGAAGCACGTACGAACTGCACATGCGTGAGTGGCAATAACTCTCCTTACCAGCAGGTGGCAGTAGTGTGTATTCGTCATTCAAAAGAGGCAACAACCGGAAGACAGACTGCGTGATACACCAAGAGAAGAAGAACAGACTGCGTGATATAAACAATCAACAAATAGCGTGTGCGTTCCATGTTCACTCTACAACGAGAAGCTCATGTGGCTTTCCCGAACCTGTGTCGAGAGCTGGAGTTAAATGAAATCTCAGATTTGCCTTCTTAATAGTTCAGTCAGACAACTCACGTGTTTCTTAATATGTTTATTATAGCGGCATATACACTGAACAAAAAATATAAATGCAACACTTTTGTTTTTGCTCCCATTTTTCACGAGATGAACTCAAAGATCTAAAACATTTTCTATATACACAAAATAACCATTTCTCTCATATTGTTCACAAATCTCAAAAAAGCTGTGATAGTGAGCACTTCTCCTTTGCCGAGATAATCCATCCCACCTCACAGGTGTGGCATATCAAGATGCTTATTAGACAGCATGATTATTGCACAGGTCTGCCTTAGGCTGGCCACAATAAAAGGCCACTCTAAAATGTTCAGTTTTATCACACAGCACAATGCCACAGATGTCGCAAGTTTTGAGGGAGCTTGTAATTGGCATGCTGACAGCAGGAATGTCCACCAGAGCTGTTGCCCGTGAATTGAATGTTCATTTCTCTACCATAAGCCGTCTCCAAAGGCGTTTCAAAGAATTTGGCAGTACATCCAACAGGCCTCACAACTGCAGACCACGTGTAACCACACCAGCCCAGGACCTCCACATCCAGCATGTTCACCTCCAAGATCGTCTGAGACCAGCCACTCGGACAGCTGCTGCAACAATCGGTTTGCATAACCAAAGAATTTCTGCACAAACTGTCAGAAACCGTCTCAGGGAAGCTCATCTGCATGCTCGTTGTCCTCATCGGGGTCTCGACCTGACTCCGGTTCGTCGTCGTAACCGACTTGAGTGGGCAAATGCTCACATTCGATGGCATCTGGCACGTTGGAGAGGTGTTCTCTTCACGGATGAATCCCGGTTTTCACTGTTCAGGGCAGATGGCAGACAGTGTGTGTGGCGTTGTGTGGGTGAGCGGTTTTCTGATGTCAATGTTGTGAATCGAGTGATCTATGGTGGTGGTGAGGTTATGGTATGGGCAGACGTATGTTATGGACGACGAACAAAGGTGCATTTTATTGATGGTATTGTGAATGCACAGAGATACCGTGATGAGATCCTGAGGCCCATTGTTGTGCCATTCATCCAC